>NW_023425551.1:46819407-47004407 GCF_014108245.1 Pipistrellus kuhlii
TGACCGCAACACTTCTCATACCAGTTGCTTTATCCTGTGTTTTCTACAGCTTTTTGACTCAAAATCTGGTCCTTGGGCCAGGAGCATTGGCATCACTAGGGAGCAGAATCTGCATTTAATTTAATATCTCAGGTAATTCTTATGAATACCTGTGGGGAGTTTTGCTGCTCTGGAAGAAAACAGATCCTGAAGCTGAGCTAACATGCTGCTACTTTGTTGGAGAGTGCAATCCCAATGAAACAACCCAAAGGGGCAAAGGAAACAGGCAGAGAACAAATGAAAGCAAACACAAGGTGTATTGCCAATTCATTACAACTTCAGAACCTCCAAAGGCACTACTCTCTCTTTGCTTATAATCAAAGAAGGCATAATTGGAACCCTTCCAATGGTATTAGCTGTTACATGGCAACCAAATCAAGCTCTTAGATTAGTTTCTGTCCCCAAAAGAAAGTTGAAAGAGATAGTAAATCTTTGCCTAAACCAATGTGTAAGTCCTAGTTTGACCTGCTGGTTTACCTAACCTTTCAACCTTAAAAAGCCTAGGTTTGGGACTTACCATTCCGAGTCCTGTCCTCTTTTTCCTGAATTCTTATGAATCCTTTCCTGCTCTGCCTGGCTATCTCTCCTGCTGCCCTATCTGTACAAATATGACTGCTGGTCCTTGATGAATGACTGATTCTGATTGTTTTATACTTACCAGGAATCCCTCCAACTGTCATGGACCCCCTCAATTACAAAGGGGTTGGCTCTACCTTCCTCAAACAATAGTTTTTAAAATAGAAAAGAAGTAATGAGGACAGATGACAAAATTCTAACAAGCAAAGCAATAGTTAGAATTTAATATCATAAAAAAATTATCTTTCTATTATTCAATTCTAGTTTAATTCTGTTTGGTCTGAGAACATACTTGGTCTAATTTCAACTTTGTTAAATTTGTTGATGCTTTGACCTATGGTCCAGAACATAGCAAATCTTGGTGAATATTCTTAGTGTAATTGACTATATGTATTTTGCTCATGTTGATGGAGTGTTTTATAATAGTCAATTAAGTCAAGCTAGTCTTCAGTGTTGTTCAGATCTTCTATATTCTTACTAATTTTCTATCAACTTGTTATATTAATTACTGGAAAAGAACTGTTAAATCTTCTGCTATATTCATAAATTTATTGATTTCTACTTTCAGCTATATCAGTTTTTGTTTTACAGATTTTAAAACTATTATATACCTAAACATTTATCATTATTAATGAATTGACCCTTTTAAAATTATTTCTTAATGAATTGATGCTTTTAAAATGATTTCTCTTTATCACTGGTAATATTATTTGTAATTAAAGCTACTTTGATATTAATATAGCAATTTCAGCTTCCTTTCTATTAGATGTTGTGTGGTGTATTGTTTTTATTCTTTCACTTTGCACCTTTGTTTTTTATTAAGTTTTTTATAAACTGCATAGAATTAGTCTTTTTTTTTTCCAGTTTGAGAATCCCTATCTTTTCATTGGTATGATTATATGGCTTATATTTGGTAGAACCTTTGATGTAGTTGGATTAAAATTTGACATCTTAGTACCATTTTTTATTTTTATTTTTATTTTTTTGGTTTTTATTTTCTTTTTTCTCTATTCCTTTATATTGATCATTTTAAAGATTCCCTTTTCTTTCAACTATTAACGTATTAACTACACCTCTTTGAAGGTTTTATATGCTTTAATAGTTTCCATTGGGTTTTAAATTCAGATGTTTAGCTAAACAAAGAGTCCACTCTCAACTATATTAAGTTTTACATGTGCTCCCAAAATTTTGTGTTATTTTTGTCACACGTTTCACTTTTATATATTTACTTTTATACATTTTGCACAGTACATTGCCACTGCTCTTGTTTTAAATCACCATTTACCTCTTACAGGAAAATAAATTATATTTTTCATCATTTATTTAATTTTTAACACTCTTCTTAATTTACATCCAAATTTCTACCGAGTGTCACATTCCTTCTTCCTGAACAGCATTCCTTGGGATTCATCTCAGCCCAGATCTACTGACAATAAATAGAAAAGTCATTATTTCCCTTTTTTATATGAAAGACTTATTTGTTTATATAGAATTTTGATAGGATGTTTTCCCCCCCATTCAACATTCTTAAAATGTATCTCTTTTTGCCTTCTAGTTTGTATTATGTCTGACCAGAAATCTGCTCTTATTCTTAAATTTGTTCCTCTGTAGGTTGTCTTTTGTTTCTCTAGCTTCCTGAAAGATTTCTTCATTGTCCTTTGTTTCCAGTAGTTTGAATATATTAAATTCATATTTGAATATTTTGTGTATCTGTGTATTTGCTTTTATCCTGCTTCATTTTCTCTGAACTTCTTGGATCTGTCAATTAGAATCTTTGATTAATTTTAGAAAATTCTTGGCCATTATTTCTTAAATATTCTTCTGCCCCATACACTCTCTTCTCTTCTGGGATTCCAATTACATTTGTTAGACTTGCAATTTTGCCCTATTGGTTTTGAATGATCTGTTCTGTTTCTCCCTCCCTCCTCTTTCTCTTCCTGTTTCCTTTGGATTATTAAATTATATAATACTATCAAATCAAAAAGTAAAAACATGGTTTTTATATGGATTGCCAAAATATCTTACCAAAATATAATATTAAACAATGTCAACAACAAAATATTAGTAAACTGGCTTTGTTAAAACTTCATCAATATTGATTATCATTCATTTTAATGCATTTATTTATCAGATATAAACAGTTATATCATTATTAAATTTTTGTTTTATTGAGCCAAATTCTAAATCTCTTTTATTTACTAATGGCATTTCCTTTTATATAAATGGTCTTTTGCACATCTATTCACTGAGTGGGTCTTAATGTTTGTCTTAACATTATTATATACTCTATATAATTTAAATAGTAACCTTTTGTCATATTTGTTAAAAATTATGTTCATTTGGTTAAATATTATTCTTTACTTTTCTATTTTAGAAAATATTTTTAAGGAAGTCTTTCATTTTATAGGATCAAATTTATTGACATTTATTTTTAAATGTATTCTATTGCTTTCAGTTTGATAAGTTACTTTTCTAGAAATTTGATATTTAGTGTTATCTATTGCTTATTTTTTCTGTGTGTGCTTGAATTATTTAGTCATTAATTCACTATATATTTGATACTGTGCAGCAGACACATTGAGCACCATTTTGGGGAGATACCACAGGAAAAAAGATAAGCATGGTCCCTTCCCGGAGGGGCAGATAACTGATCATTGTAAATGCCTGCAGAACACTAAATGTTATTGTCCTATAGGCATTATCTCATCATGCCCTGATTTAATAAAATAATTTTCTCCCTAACATTGACTTTACTTTTTTGAGTCTGATATCAGTTAAAAATACCATTACTCACAATGAAACTATCCGACTCCTCCCTGTCATTTATCCTGCATATACAACCAATCCTGCCAAGTCTTCCTATTTATTTAAAAACATATCTTACAAGCATGTTCCTCCCTCCTAGCCGACATCTTGGGTCCTGTTCTTATCTATTACGGAGCTGATTGCAGTACATACTAGTCTGCAGTAGATTCCTAACTTTTGATTTCTATTCTCTTCCCTATTCAAGATATCTTTCACAGTATTGTCTGATTTATTTCCCTAAGAGTAGAGATCTTGTCATATATTTGTTCTGCTTAGAAATACACAAATAAACAAACAACATACTTGAATGGCTCCCAATTGCCCACAAAGACTAAACTTTTAAAGAAAACACTTAAGGTTCTTCTAAAATGTGGATTCAATTTCCCTTTCCAGCCATGTGTCCCAGCCTCCCTGCGCTACTTCCCCAGTATGAACTTTCACTCCACTGTGGCCCTTCTGAGCTATGTCCCTGTGTGAAGTGATTTGTCAACATTTCTTACGGAGGGGTTAGGGATGTGGGGCAGTATTTTTATCAGGACCTAGCTCCGATGGCATTTTCCCACCTCTCCTAACAATCCTGCCCCCAAACCAGACAACGTGATAGCTCCCTCTTTCACTCTCCTAGGATACTTTGTTGATGTCACCAACAATGGGTTTTAAACAACTGGAGAGTAAGGGTTATATTGATTCATCTGTGTATACCTGGCGTCTAGCTCAGTGCTTGGCACATTAGTAAGAGCTTAATAAATAGAGATGAAATTGATCTAATCCACTTTAATATGTTTGGCTTCTACATTGCAGCCATCTGGAAGCAGAAAAAAATTTAAAGAAAAATTGTCCTAACTTCTATACACAGGCACACTGGAGTCGCAAGACCTGAAGCTGACAAAGAAAACAATCTTACAAGCTCAGTCCTCAGAAGCAGGTGATTGTGGATTGCAGCACAAATAATCATAGCTCTTCATTGTGAAGCTTGTTCATCATAAAATATTAAAGCATACTTTAAATCTTCTGCTCAAGGATTAGAAAAATAAGCTATGTTCTGTTAAATATATACTTTAATGAAAATATCAGGATTTTAAAATTGTACTAATATTGCTTAGGATTGGGTTTAACAAATAAGTGAAATACCAAAATAGCCGTGGCTTTGAATATGGAATCTTGTTTTCCCCCCACATACCCATTCTGACATGGCATCCTGCCGTGGCACATGGAGTCCACAGTGAAAAGGACCGAGGTTCATCTGTCCTACTGCTGTGATTTCAGGGCCTCCTTTTCCAAGGCAGCAAAGCACATCAGTGTGGGAGCCTTAGCAGTTATGAGCACATTCTAAGCCTTTCCCTTTCAGGCATCCTAGAAGGTGCTGTATCATTCCTCCTTACATTTTATTGTCTAGAACTTAGGAAATGATCACACTTAGTTGCAAGGAGGTTGGGTAATGTAGTTTCTATTCTAGGCATTATCAGTCCAGTTAAAGATTGTGAGTCCTAATAACTAAGAAGAAGAAATGAAAGTTGCAAGACAACCAGAGAATTTTTTTTTATATATATTGTATAATTCTTTATTGTTGAAAGTATTACATATGTTCCCTTTTCTCACCCAATGACCCCTTTCAGCCTGCCCCTGCCCTCCAACCAGAGACTTCTTAACCAATATTTTAAGCTTCTTTTTCTGAAGCGATGTGTGGTTTCATAATCTCATCTATACTAATAAAAGGGTAATATGCAAATTGGACAGGATGCCCTCACAGTAATGACCAAACAGCAGGCTGCATAGGGTGACAAGGTCGGCTGGGGGGTTAGTGAGGGATGACCAAATGACTGAACAGCAGGCTGCATGGGGTGACCAGGCTGGCAGGGGGCGCAGTTGAGTGTGACCAGGCTAGCAAGGGAGCAATAAGGGGAGACAGGCCAGCAGCAGGGGGAGGGGAACAGTTAGGGGTGACCAGGCCGGCAACCAGTTTGGCAAACAAGGCAGTAAGGGGCAACCAGGCTGGCAGGGAGGAGCGAGTTGGGAGTGACCAAGCCAGCAAGAGGGGGGTCAGTTAGGAGTGAACAGTTTGGCAAAGGGGGCAGTAAGAAGCAACCAGGCTGGCAGGAGGGGGCAGTTGGGGACAACCAGGTCTGCAGAGGGGTTAATTGGGGTGACCAGATTGGCAAAAGGGGCTGTGAGCATGTACCCCAACCAGGGGTATATTATGAAGCATGTACCCCAACGAGGCCAGTTGGATAGGGAAGTTGGGGGCAGCCAGGCCGGCAGTGGGGGGGAGGGGGGACAGTCAAGGGCGATCAGGCCAGCGGGCAGAGGCAGTTGGGGGTAATCAGGCAGGCAGGCAGGTGAGCAATTAGGAGCCAGTGGTCTGAAATTGTGAGAGGGATGCCCTAGGGATCCCGGATCAGAGAGGGTGCAGGCTGGGCTGAGGGGGAACACCTCACAAATTTTGTGTTCTGGGCCTCTAGTTCTCTAATAATGGCCTATAAAGAAAGCATTGCCATATTTAAAAGATCTGTGCCTCTTCCGCATCAACATTCAACTGCTGAAGTAGAAAACAACTTTGAGAACATCCTTCAGTGACAGTCCGTAAACTGCTTAGTATTAATCCATAAAGAGGTAAGATAAAAAATGGAGAATAAATACTTGAAACTTATAGTAATTTGACATTTCTGTGACATTAAACCTATGATTAGTAAATTCATCTTATTGCTGTGTATAGTCCAGCTTGCTTGACATCTCATTCACTTGGTAGGTCACATATGGCACAAGCTGAGAATATGTCATATATACCACGACTGTGTGTCAGTCCAAAATGGATTGGAAAATTTTAAAACTAGTCCTTTATAGATACTTCAAGAAGCATGGGTCTACATCAATTTAAGGGAAGCACTTGGACCAGAACTTGGGGTTCCTGACTTCTGATCCAGCATCAACTCCCTTGGTCCTTCAGCTGCCATTGATGCTATCAACCTACATCTCTGATCACCTGAGGGGGCTCCAGAACCATTTTTAACAAGAGCTCTAAACTCACTGTGTGTATTCTGAAATCTGATTGGCCATTATGGGCCTAGACTCATCTACACCTGGGTTCCATGGGCCATTTCACCTCCTGCATTTGCCTCTCTTATCCTCAACATCATTCTGGATCCTGCTCCAAACTGCATAAACTATAACCCTAACTCTCATCCAGCTTTGAAAATTTCCATTGCCTCACCTGGCTGGTGTGGCTCAGTGGTTGAGCATCAACCCAGCAACCAAGAGGTTACCAGTTTGATTCCCGGTCAGGGCACATGCCCAGATTTTGGGCTCAGTCTCTAGTAGGGGGCATTCAAGAGGCAGCCAAATCATTATTCTTTCTCATCATTGATGTTTCTATCTCTCTCTTCCTCTCACTCTAAAAATGTCCATTGCCTAAATGGCACCACTGCAATGTTCCCCTTTCTCAAAACACACACACACACACACACACACACACACACACACACACACACAGATGGAGAAAGCAGTTTAGACCCAACCCATTCCCATCTAAAGCAACAGTCAGCAACAGTCATCCTTTACTGGTCTGACAAAGCGTTGAATGATCAATTCAAAGTTATTATTGAATTTTGTGATTGTTCGCACCAGTAGTTTTTAGTGATTTGATAGGAAAGCTCAATTATCAAATTCCCATGTGATTCACATTTCAAATGCTGAAGCAATTACCCAGAACTCAACATTTAAGATGTGAATGGCTGAGCTTTCCTTTAAACACATTTTCTGCCTTTTCTATTTCTTCAGTGTATACCCAGCCCCTGTCTGTCCTTCTACTGGTGAAAAAACTCTTTACAAATTCTCTTTCACCTGGTGAAAGACATATGTCTCATGGTTTGCTGCAATTGGCAATTTAACAAATTGATTTTCAGAGAACTAACCTGAAGCCACCAAGTTCTACCTCCTACTGTAGTTAAATTATGTTTCCATTTACATAGCAAATGATCTTAGCAGCTGGAAGCAAATTCTTTTTTGGAGGGTGGGGGGTGGGGGACAGTCACTATCAAAATTACCAGTTTTATATATACTTAAAGTACCAAATAACATACAAAAAAGCAATCACCTCCATACCACCTCTACCAAAAGTGTCATTTCCTATTGGATTCTTTACTTGTACTGCAACAAAGAGTCACAGCAGTGTGTGCCTGGATGCCCAGGTGGGAGGCAGATAATGCTGATAGTAGAGAGGAGAGAGAATAAAATAAGGCCTCTCTTCACCTTTACCTTTATGAAGCATGTACCCAAATTAAAGCACTTTCAAATATGCTGTCCCATCAAACCACATAATCAGCTAATGTATTTAGGTCCATACCACTCTTTTTCTGTTGAGGGAATGAAGGCTCATAAAAAGTAAAGAACTTCCTCCCAGGTCACACAGACAGTAAGCTTACAGGAAGCAAATTCTCAACTCTTATTCCTTCATTTGGCCCTGACTTCTCCTTAGGTTTTTAAAAATATTTCTGCCTAAAGGAATATCGACCAAATATTTTTACCTAATTGTCCTTTAGATATTATCACTGATTTTACTCTGACCATTCTTTCCCTGCCCTATTAATATACAATAGTTAATTTGTTTTTTGAATTTTCACACAGTTCATTCAGTTATAAATTCTTCTCTGTTGTTGTTAATCCTCACTCAAGGATATTTTCCCATTGATTTTTAGAGACAGTGAAAGGAAGAGTGGGAGAGAGAGAGAAACATCAATGTGACAGAGACAATAGATTGGTTGCCTCCTGCATGTGCCCTGAGACCTTCAACCCAGGTACGTGTCCTTGACCCTCCGGTGCACGGGCCGATGACATACCCACCGGCCAGGACTCAGCTTTAAATTCTTGAAGGTGAAGGCCAGGTCTTCTCTGTGGTCAGAATAGTTTATAGCATATGTCTCCTGGCATTCAATGTATCCCCATTGAGCTCCTCTCTTTGCCTGGAGCCTTTCTTGGGCTCTTTGAATATGGCCAAGGAACATTAACCAATCGTGCAGTTTCTAAGATTCTGGCAAGACTTCTAAAACCTTCTCACACACAAGTGCAGGAATGAGAATAATATGCCCTGCTGTTTTGAACACTAAATGTAACTGTTCTAAGAACAGACAACACAAAGGTTTTTCTAGTCTCTTTGAAGACTAGAAATGCAGATCAATGAGCAGTGTCCATCATCTTTCCTAGCAACTTAAGATTTTGAGTGCTTTTCTCTTAACTATACTTCTCATCTGGAAAATTTGGGTGTACTGGTGTTGAAACAACTATCCTAAATGGTATTACAATATACTGTTCAGTGAGAAGGTAAAATGCAAAAGCGTGTTGGGAAAAGAAGTTAACAGGAAGGCTGCAACCACTTTAGAAGTGTAAAACTCCTTCCACAGGGATATCGGGACACTAAAACTTCCATCAAAGCACATGAAAATGACATCAGTGGTCTGTTATTCCCTCATAAATGGGCCAGACCTGGGCAAAGATATTCAAGCAACATCAGCCTCTGTCAAACACATAAAGTTTGACATCTGTTAAACCATTAAAGATACAAATAAAATGTTAACAAAGACAGAGAAGGAAAGGAGAGTGCTGATAGCAGGTATTAAGACTAAAAGTGAAAGGCCAGATAAGACATGATTAATTCCTGGATTTTGGAATATCACTATAGCTTGTTGGCTAAACCTTCCCAAGTTCCAAGTCACTGAAAATGACTTGTAATGAAAACACTATGGAAATCTGTAATAGATGCATTTAGGGTTTTAACACTGGATGACTGTTTCCACAATGAGTGGATATCCTTTGGCTCTTCACATCCTCATCTTTCTCCAGACACCATGTTTCCATCCCAGGAACTGTAATTCTCCCTGACCTACAAGAGAACTTTGTTTTTGACCCAACTCCATAAGAGCAAAAACGAAATATCAAAATACCAGCCTACAACACTCATCTTAGTTTGTATACCTGACTAAACAGTAGATTCTATTTTCTCTGTCCTTTGAGTCTGAGGCATGCTAGCTTTGGAAATTCCCTTATACAGAAGAGAAGTGTTTCCCTTCAATATTTGTGACAGAGGAAAAGCTAGGTAATCATCAAATAGTTTTGTTTTTATTTCCTGGGGGGGAACAAGAAAAGAAATACTATATTTCCAATTCCTCTGCAGGTATGTAGAGCATTGGGATTGATTTCTGGTCAATAATAGAATGTGAACAGAAAAGTCTCAAGTGTCACTCCCAGGCTGGGTTATTTAGAATGGGTGTGCTCTCCCCAGACATTCTCTCTTCCCATTTTATAGCAAACTTGGAAGCAGGGCCTCCAACGTGCAAGACACAGGCATGTGTGCAGCTAAACAGGAAGTTAAAGTGACATGGAGACAGTATCAGTAGTCAAAGCAACAAGCAAGCCTAGCAACTTGTTGGCATCCAGCAATAGTAGCAGAAGCTCCAGAAGCACCAGTCTGCCAGGGAGGAAGTGCAGGGATCTGTGCCAGCTGTCCAGCCTGAGGCCTGGATGGGCCACAACATAAAGGCCTGCTTGGAGGAGCTCCAGTTTAAGTGAACAGAGAGGACTGAGCTAGAGGCAGAGTTGTAGGCCCAGTGACCCAACTTACTAGTATAGCAGAAACAAGGTAATGCCTTTTTATGAGAATTTACTGTATCCTTCTCCCACCAGGACTATTCTAGAAGACAGCATAATGTTTCTGCCTACAAACTTATTCCAAAATCCATTAAAGCCAGGAGAGAAATTCGGATGCATACACGTTCAAACAGTATAACTATCTTCTCATTCCTTTCCATCTCCCTTTCCCTGAGAGAGATTCAGGGAGTTGTCAAACATGGCCAAGCAAACCAAAGCAGGCCTCTCTGAACCTTTTACCCAACTCCAGGTGAGCTCCATTGCTGGCTACAGAGAACACTGGTCAATACCTACTGTTGACCTTCATTAGATGGGGAAAATTACATTAGAAAAAGCCATCATAAAGCCTGCTTTCCTCCTGCCACATCTGATGCATTTGGTAAGGAAAGAAGCTGGGTATTTGCTCAGGATCATTTGGCTATACCCCACACACAACAAGCACAAGTATAACTGTGTGCATCCTGGCTGACATGGAGACAAGACAGCGGGACTTGACACAGCAGGCCTATGTGTATCAGTCCCATGAAATGGCACAGTGTTAGCCTGCCCTCTTTGTACACCAAACTAATGAATGCTATAAATAACAGGTCAAATTTGATTCACTCAAAAATGTTGGGGTAAAGTGGTGCAAAACACACTATGTCTTTCAGTAACACCAATGTAGACACCATGCCTGCATTTGTGGGGCTTGTGATCTAACAGAGAAGATATGAAATCATTTCTAGCCTTGCTGGCATGGCTCAGTGATGAACATCAACCTATGAGCCAGGAAGTCACCATTCCATCTTAGTTAATCCCCAGTGCAAGGCATGCAGGAGGCAGCCAATCAATGATTCTGATCATTAATGTTTCTAGCTCTCCCTCTCCCTTCCTCTCTGAAATCAATACAGATATATTTTTTAAGAATAGTTTCTAATAATTTTAATGTAAGGTAAGATGTATCACAGCCCTAATATAGGAAGAAATAAAATGCCATGAGGGCTAACTCAGAGAAGGATGAGATTACATTCAGCTGGAAAATGGATTGAGGGTCATAAAATATTGGTGCTCTGTGGCAGGCATCATTGGGATCATCTCATCTAAATACTTTAGGTAGAATCTAAAGATGTTAGGTGGTTGCACAAGATATGGAGTCAACAATTGAACCAACAAAGCCCTGAGTTTCTTCTGACTCCAAGCCTTTGCCTATCCTGCTGTGCTATGCTGCTTCTTGGCAGCTTAGTCATGGGAAGCCTCACCTGAAACAAAGTATCTGCTGTTCTAAATTCTTCCCATTAATGCATAAACATCATAAAGTTTATGACCTTGGGAAGCTTACAATCTAGTATAACAGGTCAAACATGTAAATATCCATCTCCATGTTTCTCTAAGATATAACTAACATTGGAAAATATAGAGACTTAGCTACACTAGATTGATGTTTAATCCATTATCAACCCACAACATTTAGTAGGAGAAGAAGGGTGAGAATTCAGTGGAAAATGATAGCTGAAAGATGGACTTCTAGGAGGGACAAAAGAAGACTTCTAGGAGGCCAGTTACCTTAGGTGGTGAAACCAGGACAAGAACTTGTCTCTATAAAACCTAGAACCACTACTGGGTTCTTTGCAAGTACTTAGTTTAAACGCTCTACACAATAGGTGGCTGGGCAAGGAAAGTGTCACCTTGTATTTAGCTCCTGCCTCAAATCCTCAATATTTATGAGAAGATTGATTTTCTGTAGTGACCTACAAAACTGTAGTGTTCCTGACACGCTCAAAAATAATAGACAGAGATATATCTGCTGCCTCTTAGAACTCATTCATGCCTTGATTCATCTCAATATCAAGGTGTCACCTTCGCTGGTGACTAGGGATGGGACTGCTATACAAAACACCCATGGAGACCTGCAGTCTTGGGCACTGACCTACTGGTTCACAGAAAGGCCCATCTTACCAATACCCTCTTCTGCCTCCAGAAACTTTACTACTTTGGGCAAGTAGGGAAAATAAGTGAGCTTAGAGAGATCTTGTTCATCTAACTGTACTGATAGGTTTTCAAGTCCAAACTTTGGCATTCTCATTTGCTCTGAGGCCCAAAAGTACAAGTGCCCTTGAATGCTGCATGGCTGTGGAAAAGAAGAAAGAAATCTAACATTTGTGTTATTTTAATAACAACAAAAACAACAATAATAGCCGAACACTTAGAAAAAGTTTCTTAGCTTCAGGCTCTGGAATATCCTCTCTATAAGCCTATGGGATAGATTGTCTCCATTTTATAAAGAAAACTAAGTGTCAGAGGCAGAGATTAAGTGCCTGGCCAAGGGTTATAGCATAATGATAAGTAGAAAAGCCAGCAATAAATTCAGGTCTCTGATTCCAGAATTCTCTCTGAACTACCTCTATGAGAGAAGCAGCTCCAGTCTAACTATTGTATAACAAAGTAAAAATATCCCAAGAAGAATATGTAAGTATATTGAGACTTGGCAGAGAGGGGGCAATTGGTCTCCCAAATACAGCAGCATGTAAAACACACCATTGCTGCTGCTGCTATCATCATTATCATCATCGTCATCACCTTAGGGAATGTATTGCTTACTGTATGAAACTAATATGATTTCTCTGTACTAGATGAGGATCATATTTCACCTTTTACTCTTGCTGCTAGGAAGCTCGGAGACAAATTTAAAGTTTCTCTTCAATAACTGTCTAATACTCCACATGCACATCAGAGTCCATTTTTTTCTTCCCATCTTGACTCTGGATTGTGATTTTTTTTTTTTACCCCATCCTCATCTTTTACTCACCATTTCATATGTATTTATTGTATGTATTCTCATGAGACTGCACAAAACTTTGGTGGGATAAAGTAAGGTATACATGATATTCATTTTAAAATAACTTACCTAGGTAGAGCTTTCATCTGTAGCATCACACGGATTCTTTATCCCTTTGAATTCTGTTGCTTAAAAAAAAAAAAAATCTGAAGAAAAATCAAGACACCATCTGGCTGCCTTTAGAAAGGCAGAGGTAATTCAGGTCTTTGATCTATTGCACATGAACTGGGAGACGGAGACGGAGAGAGGACCAAATCTCCCTGACACAGACAATCATTTGCTTTATTAAACAAGTGTCTTGTATTACACACAGGGAGTAGTGCATTATGTGGATGCACCAGGAAAAAAATATATGATGAAAAGTAGATACTGAGCATACTTTAGGTTTTGAAATATTAACGTCACAGCTGTTTCTAATAATTTTTTTCTAACTCAACCTTATTTCCACAACATGTACTAATGTAACTGTAACTGCCCCAAAATGTTTTTCATTTTTTTAAAAATAAAATTTTCTAGAAAATAACTTTGCGACTGAGAGCCTAACCATCTTAGATCATGACCCCATATACAGGTTATTTTGCATTGATTTTTTTTTTTTTTTTTTTTGGTCTACTATGATTCAAGATGGGAACAGATTGAAACAGATGACCTACTGATAAACTTGTGAAAGGTACCTTTCTAGTCAACAACAAATCAAAGCAAAGAGAACCTCACTGATGAGAAAAGTCAAGAAAGTTATTAGGCAAAGTGTCCTGGGATTTTAAATGGAGCAATGGGGGAGAAACGTATTAAACCATTATTTGGGGTGATGATTATGGCAATTGGGAAAACTGAAGTATTTTTTTGTTTGAGGGTTAGTTTACTTTGGGGTTAAGGAATACTTGATTGCAAAGAAAACACATATTACTATTCCTTTCAGGTTCCTCCTTCTAATTACCTTTTATTTCTAATTGTCGCTCTCCCTCCATGGGGATGCCTCCTCTTCCAGATAGTTTTATAATAAGTTTTACAAAGTGTTGGGAGACTTCTTCCTTTATAGACTCTGCAGAGGCTTCACAGAGAGCTTCACAGAGAGGCCGATGTCTTCCCTGGGCCGGTACTGCATGGCTCAGGGTTGGCTCCACGGTGCCCGCAGATCTCCACAATCTATTGAGTACAAGGCTTTCCTTTCAGCCTGGGTTCCTATGATGCTCAGCTCCTGCTCTGGCCCCGGGTTCTGGAGTCTCCCATCCTTGCTGCCCCGCGGCGAGGTGGAGGGATGGGCAACAAACCCAATACAGGGTGCGGAGCCGGCCCAGCGGAGGGGAGAACCGGCGAGGCCATTCCGCCTTAAGCCGCGCTGGGGCCGGCCGCTCGCGGTCCCCATGGGGGCCCCGTGTCTCCCCAGTGTCTCCACCCAGGGCCTGGCCTTTCTGGTCGTCCGCGGCTTGGCGGGCTGAGCGGAACCTAAACGCCCACGAGTTCCCTTCATTGGGGAGGTTTTCGCAGGCCAAGGCCTGAATTACCCCCCAACTTCCGCCCCCAAATCTGGACGGTCAGTGAACAGTCACACAGAGGGATGGTGGTCTCCATCAGCCCCTACTTCCCCCACCGGAATACAACCCCACCACCACCCGGCGGGCGGGCGAGCAGGGCGGGCAAGGACTACGATCCCAGATGCCAGGCGGCGGTGGTTCAGGTCAGAACGTGGGCAGGATCACGAAATAAACACGCAGGAAACAGCGTCTTGAGCGAGCTCCGTTCGCCTCCGCAGTCCCCGGATCCTAAACCGAGCGGGAGGAGGCGGGCGCGGGCTGGGGCCAGAGGCCCGGGTGCGTTTCTTTCCAATTTCCCTTGCTTCCCGCAGAAAAGCAGGGCCTGCGCGCCTCCTCCCCTCCGGGAACTATAGCTCCCCGCCTGGGCTTTTTTACTCATTTGAACCTATTTTTTAAAGAAAATTTTAAAAATATTTTTTATTGATTTTTTTTTACAGAGAGGAAGAGAGAGGGATAGAGTTAGAAACATCGATGAGAGAGAATCATAGATCAGCTGCCTCTTGCACTCTCCCCCCCCCCCCCCCCCCACTGGGGATGGGCCCGAAACCAAGATACATGCCCTTGGCCGGAATCGAATCCGGGACCCCTCAGTGCGCAGGCCGATGCTCTATCCACTGAGCCAAACCGGTTTCGGCTTTAAAGGAATTTTTTAATTAAAATACAGATAAGACGATAATAGCCTTATCTCCCCGAAACTCCATTCCCTCCCCGCTCTCAGGTGGCCACCGAGATGGACATCTCTCCAGAGGAGCGTCTGCACCTGGGCGCGCGCACACACGGCACACACGTCGCGCTCGCAGAGTCTAAGGTCACGGTCGCCTCCCGGGATGCGGCCCAGAACGGCGTGTGCGCGGCGGTGCCGTCTTTATGAGTCCGGGCTGTTTCTGGTGGCTTCTATGGCCGAGGAGCCCGGCGCCAAGCGCTGCGAGCGACGCGGAGTGGCGGGGCTGCGTGCGTCCCGCTCGGCCGGCCCGGGGAGGCGCGGGCGCCCCCCCCCTGATCGGTAACCCTCCACGGGGTCGGCACGGCCGGGGGCAGAGAGGCCTTTTCTGGACAGACGCCCTGGGAGGGGATGTATTTAGTCTTCGCACTTACTGCGCACTTACACCAAAAGGGCTGTTCTTTGCGCTTACCAACAAAAACCCCAGGCTCAGCGGCCCCGCTACCCAATGGCTGCGGAGCCGGAGTCAGACCGCACCTGGCCGCGGCTGGAGACCGGCCCCGAGGCCCGCCACCCCCCGCCCCGCCCTGCGAGACCCGCAGGTCCCGGAGGCGCCGCGAAGGCCAATCCCTTCGGGGAGGCGGGTTCCGATGTGGGGCCGGTGACAGGGGAAGCGACTGTGCCGGCGGGCTCCGGGCTCCGGGCTCCGGGCGGCCACAGCGCCGCCGCAGAAAGCTTCCCAGGGCGCCTTTCTTGATTTCCCGTAAAAAGGATTTAATTCTTAATAGCTGAGACGAATCTCCCTTTCAAGTGACTTGAGCAATCAACCCCCGCTGCACACATCCTCCCCCCACTCCCCCGCCCCCCAAGTTTGCCCTTCTTTGATTTCATTCACACATCTCGCTGGAGAATTCTTGACTGTGGATTAGGGGGTCGCTTAGGCATGGCCAAACCTTTCTCCCCAAGCATGACCCTTCCTTGGATGACTCTGAACCTGGGACTTAGTCCGATCCCCGATCGGATCCCCTCGGCCAATCCCCTACCCCTCCGGGCTGGCGAGCCCAGCCGCTGCGGCACATCCCCGGCTGCCTCCGGCGCGCGACTCTGAGCGCGCAGCTTCCCGAAGCCGCCGCAATGCTGATTTATGCTCCAGCAGCTCTCCAGAACCCCAACGCTTTGGCTAGGTTAATTTTTGTCAATTGTTCCTCGTCACACTAAGATAGTTTGCAGCTTGGGGCGGGTTTTATTTATCACCCCGAACATTTGAAATACAGTCAGACATAAAAATAACTGACTCTGGGACTCTGGCGCAATATTGGAGCCATAGGGGAATAATTTGGCTAACCGACTTGGACGTTTCACCTTCTAAACAGAAATGCAACTCTCAGTCAAATTGTAAATCAGATTGTCTTCGAGAATGGAAAAAAAAAAAAAAAGAAAGAAAGAAAAAGAAAAAGAAAGAAAAGGCACCAAAACCAACGGAAACAAAATGAAAGAAAAACGCAGATATTGACCAAAACAAATTGAGCTCCAGAAACCCAGCCTGGATTTTAATTTTAGGCTTGTGACAACGTAGAGAATGAAAATTCCTAAACCTAAATGTTTTACCAGTCGGCTCCGCCCCAGGGATTCTAGGGTGCCCTTGGAAACCGGACTGATTTATTTATTTCTTTTTATTCTTATTGCTGTTTTTGTTATTAAATAATAATGAATAGTAAATGCTATTTTAGGGTTCCCCCTTGAGAAGCTCTAGTTATAAATGTTAATGAGGGGGGAGCAGAAAGGTCAGGGTGGGAGCTCTGGAAGTGATCTAAAACATGGAAAAGAAGGAAATCAGAAGTTTCCCTGGCATTTTCCTTGTTCTCAGATTTCTGTGAATAGATAATAAAATAATAATAATAATAAAAGAATAAGATAGTCTTATCTGTGCCTCAGGCATCCCTCTCCACCACCTATCCAGAGGCCCGCAATAATGAAAGCTCGGTTTCTTACAGACCCACGTAGACCCAGTGGTCAAAGGCTTGGCCAGGACTTGCCTTCAGTAAGGCAGGAACTGGAGAAAAGAAAATCCACACAGGGGACCACTCAGCAACTGATCACAAGTGGAACTCAAAGCACAACTAAATAAAACATGTCTGGAAAGGGCGCATCTGTTATTAGTTCACATACCCCTTCTCCCAAAGTAAATTATATCCCAGTATAACAAAGCCGAGATAAGCCTTGTGCACTTTTCTGAGCTACCACAGTGGAAATCAGAGGTTGGTTTTCTTGATATGAACCTACAGCGACCTTACCTGTAGGCACCTGTCCCACTCAGGGCATTGAAACAAGTACATATTTGTTTAAACTCCTTTTTGACCAGGACCATTCACATAACTTGCTTCTAACATTTCTCCAAATAAACTGGAACAAGAGAGCTGTGACTCTTAAAACCCACAAATTAAAATTAAATTTAAAGATACCACAGGGGGCTTCAGGTAGAAAATTAGAGGGATTACTTTTAAATAACTTGGAGGTTTAAGGGAAGATACTCTGGTATTTGATAGTACTTGGTATCCATTGATAATAATGAATGTGTAATATTAAATTATGATTGCATTCAAAACATGGTTTCAGGGTACTAAATGAAACAAGATTAAATCTAATATTTTAATGGGGGTATGAAAAAAAAGTAGTGGGACATTTTGTCACGAACAAACTGAACTGGTGAGGTTTTAACATCTGCCTAGTCCAAATCTTCCTTTGGTGGTTTTTACATGGGCCCCAAGCTGGCTTTGCTCAAGTTGACATCTCTGCTTCTTCTCGGGAACTCACTAAATGCAGCACTTTCTGCTGATGGGCAACTCCTGTGTTGTGAGTAATCCTTTGCCAATAGATGGTCTGTTGTCCTTTACAGTATAACCAGCTGGGAAATTAAAAATGTTTGCTTCTCCACATATTTATTTGTATTTGTTGTTGTTTTTTCCCCTCTTTATTTATGACACATACAGATGAGTGCATTCTCTTAGAATCCCAAACCACAAATATCTCCAAAAAAAAGTATATTTCAAAAATTAAATCTACAGATGTAATACATACTGTGAACCCTATAAAATGCGTTTACAATGCTGACTTAAAGAAAGAAATTTATAACTTTCATATGTACCTTCCTTGTGCAATAGGCAACTGCCATATGTTTCCGACTTCCATAATTCAGTTTTTCTTGGACATCTGTAGCAGGTAGTGAGTGCTTCTTAAAGTACATTTTATGTAATTTGAGAAGGAACCCGCACCAAAGACTAAAGGTTAACATAAAAAGCACAGGTCTTTCTAGAAATGCTAGTTATTCTAAATTTACATCACCAATTATGCATAGATTGAGATAGCTTTTTCCCCCTCCCCTTTCTTCAGGTGACTGAATTTGGAAATTCGATAATTCAAAAATGTAGTATTGTTATGCTGAAGATTCTTTACAAGCAACATATCCAAAATGTCTAAAAGTGTTGGTAGAGTAGTTATTATTATTACCATTCTTTGGTCTTTTGCTTGAAGGTTCCCATTTGGCTCTTCTTGAAAACTAGGTTGGAACTATATTCCTGTAAGATTATTTTGAGACAAAGTTTAGAACTTTCATATAGAAAAAGAGGAAAATCCCCTAAGTCTTTCAACTTTTCACTTAACCTTGTTTATGATACATTTCTCAAAGGATGGGAAAGTTTCCACAATAAAAAGTGAAAAAGAAAACCAAGCCAAAAGTCATGTAGAAAAGTTATAGTTTGTTGTCAATAATGTTGTCCAAGTGTTTAGATTCAGGGTTGATTCCCAATGCTAATGTATTTTTCAATTAGCTCCCTTCTTTCTGTGCAGTTACAGTTCTAGCTTTAAATTAATCTGTTAAAAGTCCTTTCATTCTGCTGAAACTGAAATGCCTCATCTGTCAGTACAAAAATATGAATAAATTCCAGCCACATTCTTCATTGTTTATACTTTCAGCAGATTATATAAATGTGCACAGAATTTCCACTGTTTAAGAACTGTTGGTATCTACAGATGTGAAATACGAGAACAGGGCCCAATTTACAGCCAATTAGAGGGTGTAATGATTTTTATAAAAAGCTAAACTCCACCATACCTAGTGATTCTTAAGCGGAGTCTAACTAGGGGCACTTAGTTGCATTTTCAATTCATTTTATTAAACCACTAGACTCAATATCTTGAATATAGGGGAAAACAGCATGAGCTATTGAAATCAAAGAATATGAAGCTGCATATTTTAATATCAATGTAAACATCATATAATATAGCACAAACTATTCAGCTGCTCATTAACTAGTTTGAGAATATTATTTAACTTCTCCATGAATTGTCCCTGTGATTTATGTCCAAGTCGATTTATGCAACATTGGTATCAGCAATGTCCACCTACTCATCTTTGGGTGTTCATTTACATCTGCTGTTAATTTCATTACCCCCTTCAAGGCATCAAGTCGGATCAGGTATTAGTGAGAGCCACAGGTGTGGACTTCTTGGACATTTTTATTGCTAACCTCTAAGCGGGTAGGGCTGTGGGAGGAACGTAGGTAAGTGAATGAGGAACTGAAGGCTTCGGATTTTCACGCACAGGGTGAAAAATAACTGTGATATTATCTGAACTCCGGAGGCAGCGCAGATACTGCTGGAAATTGGACATGAGCAGGGAAAATCATTCGCTCAGCCTAGTGGGGTTTCTTTTGGACAGATTACAGGTTCCTTCCTTACTTCCTCACCGCCCCCAGACTTGGCCAGTTAGAGGCTCCTTCCCTCGCTCCCTTCCTTTCTCTTCCTCCAGTTGGAGCCTTTAAAGGCTGGGAGGAGAGAAGGAGGAAGGCAGGCTCATTTTCAAAGTGGCTCTCCTTTAGCTCTCCCCAAACCCCGCACCTCCCCAAAATCCCGGTGTGAAATGGGCACTGATTGAAAAACCAACACCAGAAGAGAATCTCTTTGGGCCAAAACTGAGTCTGGGCATATGGCACTCCGAAGGGCTCTTCCGTGGTCCACCAGAGAGTGGCAGGGCTCGGGCTCGGTTGCAGCGGATAGGAATCTGGAAGAGACTGATTGTTGGAGGTGGATAATAAGTGGATAATCAACAGTCACCAACACCTGGGAGGTGCTCACGTTGGTGTGTGCAAATGCTCAACAGCAGCCAGCAGCCAGAACTTCGGTTTGGGATCGCCCTCTCCACCGGGCCTGGGCTTGCAGCTGCAGCCAGCAACCAGGCAGGGAGGAGGCCCAGGAGAGCGCAGGCGTCCAGCCCCCCCCCCCCCCCCGCCCCCCGCCGCCGATTTACTCCTGTCGCTTTTGTAAATTTATACAGGTTATAATTTATTATTTTTATTAACCCAGATCAGAGGGAGCTGTGAGAGGAAGACTATGTGAGAACCATAGGAAGAGAACCGGCAAGGGAAGGGGAAGGCAGGGAGGAGAGGGAGCCTAAGCTGGCATGTGTAGCACTGCCCTGAGACTCAGCGCGGAGTGGGCTATCAATAGGATAGAGCTCCTTCCCAGATTAAATTCCAAATAACGCGGCCACACAGGTACCCCTCTCAGTGCTTGGACAGGGTCCTTGCTCACCTCCAGTCTCCCATCTTATTCTGTATTTCTCCCTCTCTTATTACCTTTTAGCTAATAAGAAACGGCTTTTATTTTTTGGGCGTGGGATGAAGTCCCAATCTTGCCTGTTTGGAAATTTCGGGACAACTTGATGCGCTTCAAGTTCGGGGGCCGAAAATAGTCTCTCATGTTTGCCAGGTCTTGAATCTGGGGAATCAGACCTAAAGGTTAAAAACGTTCAAGGCGATTGTCAGGTATATAAGGGGGGGAAAACCTATCTGGAGAATGAAATCCCGACGCCGATGATTTTAGATTTAGAAACAAACAATTTTAAAGAAAATACAAGTAGCCTATGTAAGATAACATGAAGCAGGAAGCTCGCTCGCTCTCTGTCTGAGAAAGCAAATGGGGAGGTGACAGAGAATGCACTTAAAAAAAATCTTTCGAAATTGCCCAATTTTAAACTGCACCAAGAAAGATAAAGAAGAGGAACCGGGGATGCTTAAAAACAAAAATAAACAAACAAAAAAATTCCCCCCACCCTCTCCTTGCTGCCCCAGTTAGTTATCTGGCTGGACATGGATTCCACTAGGTGCCATTCTCCCCGTCTGGGCACGCAAGGCTTTTCTGCCTGTCAGTCCTTTTCGCCCAAGTAGCTGAGACAGACACACTTCGCTAATGTTCTTTCCTGGGTGACTTTTATTTGAAATGGAGCTGGGCTAGTCTTGCCAGAGGCCTGACAGTTTAATTTAGTTTTAATCATTTCCTTAAAGTAGCTCATATTGAGAAAAGACTTTCCCAAAGTGACGGGAGGCGCACGCTCGCTGGTACTCACGCCCTCACTCAAGGTGACACGCGCGCAGGTGCACACGGGCGCCCACACACGTGGACACATGGACACGTGCAAACGCACGCAAGAGCCCAGCTTTTGTCCCGCCAGTTGGCGCCCTGGCTCCGCTTCCTTTGCTCTCTTCACTCGCCATGGCTCGGCCCTTGCACCAGTGCCACGCTTTTGAGAAAACGCCTTGTTAAGTCTATCTCCGCCCGCTTGCCATCCCAGACCTCCCTTCCCTCCCGCTCCGGGAGAGGTTTGACGCCCCCTCTGCGGGAGCGAAGATGGGGTTGCAGGGAGGTCTGAGACCCGCCGCTTCACGGAATAGGGGGCAGCTGGTCCTGCTGGGTCCCGGACCCGGAGCTTAATGCAAGGCCGACCCGACAGCGGCGAGCGACGGGGCGTCTACGTCCCTCAGGTTTCGCCAAGTTCAGCCAGGACCTGGAAGAAGGGAAACCACGCCTTCGCCCTGCCCCCGCGCCGGTGCACACCTGGATCATGTCTAAGGAACACCTTCCGTCAGACATCGCGGCTGTCTGTCTGTGAGGCGTGGCTTTCCAGCTGGTCTTCTATGTGGACACCGTTTCCCCGGTGTTCGCGCGTCCCGGGGTCTGCGCCCTGGCTGCCTCGGATAAAAGCGAAAGAAGCGGCTAAGGCACAGAGCAGGTCTGGGGCCTGAGTGTTCCTGAGAGCATCCTGCGGGCTCCTGCAGCCCCTTCTTTATCCTCTGAGCCGCGGGGAATACAAATACCAAAAGACAAGAACCTATCTACCCAGCTGGCTTCGCCCCTGGAAATCGTGCTGGTCCCTCTCGGACTCGGGTTTCCTTTTCCCCCTACCATGGGGCCGAGTAGGCCTGAGGGGGCCCTGGCGACTCCACCCTTGGACCTCAGCGCCTCCAACTCTCCGAGGCCCCAAAGGAAGATGGGAAGAGCCTGGGTCGCCCAGAGCTTGGGCCTAGAGCGGGGCCATTCGCCCTCACGGGCTGCGGATGCGGCCGCGGACGCCTTAGCCCCGTACAGCTCCTGGGGAGCCCTCTCTGCTCCGTGGGCTGCAGCCTTCCTCCCCGACTTCCAACCCACTCCCATCCCAGGCCCAAGCCCTCCCGGCGTCCTCCTCCGGCCAGGCTTCGGAAACCCAGGCTAACTTTTAACACCCGCCTAGAGCGCCGCCGGGCAAGAAGACGCTGTTGTCCTCTGCAAGGCTTTTTTTTTCTTTTTCTTTTTTTAAACAAATGCAAAAACAGTTGAATCCTCTTCTCAAATCTTAAACCGGGCCTCTTCCTTGCGATTGTCACTGAGTCGTTTTTGACTCGAGGCTGTGGGGCCCCGCCGGGCGCAGAGTAGGTGATGCTCCCGGGCACCTCCTGCTCAGGCTCCCGCTCTCCTGGTTGCCTCTCCCGGTTGCGTTCCTTGAGCTTCCCAAGAAAGATCAAAGTGGCAAAACGACTCCCTGAGTCACTCCACTGAGAGCTGAGAGAGAAGGCAGAGATAATAGGGCAGCAAACGTTTGTGGAGGTTAAATGGAGCAAGGGGAGGGAAAACAACCCTTCCTCTATGTTATATCCAGTGTTTGAGAGTATTATGCATCATTAATTTTATTCCACAAGAGATTTACTCTACTTACATCAAACCCTTTTCTTTGGTTAATCCTGACAAAAAGTCGTGTTGAAACTACAAAACAATTTTACAGGTCTATGTTCAGCATTATTTGTTTTTTTAAAAAAAACACTCTTCTTTTATAAAAATTTTGTTTTAAAGAAATAAGTTTGCTCTTTCAAAGCCTGAAGAGGGAAAATGGCAAATTGTCTAAAGCAGGACAAAAATGAAGCCAGGTTAAATCACAGACACATTTAAAAACTCTGCAATGGGAAATCTGATTGCATTTTAAAAGTCATTCCACTTTGCAAAGTGTTTAAGGGTTTTAAAACTAAGTCCTTATCATTAGAGACATACAGAATTTAAATCTCACGTCCTACGTTTTTAATGATCACGCTTATAAGAAGAGGGAGACTCCTACTTTTACCCACCAGTTCATATGAGGGACTGAGCTTATTTTGTTCTCATAAATAATATAGGATTTAAATACATCTCCCACTCCCTCCCCAAGAAATATCCACCAAGGAAAACATAAACTGGAATGTTTAAATGAGAAGAGATAAGCCTGGTGGATGTGAATTCTCCCTACTCCTGGAAATGTCCAGCTTTGTAGAGATATGACGTGATAAGGGAGTGTGAGGTTTCTTAAACTATCCCTGATAGTTTAACTTGGTGATCATCTCGGTTTCATATCAGAAACCTCAGCGGTTCCAGGTCCCGGGGAGGAAAAGCTGGAGACCGGGGCTTGGACGGGGCTGGTTGCAAGCAGACTGACCAGATCCAGCTCCCAGGGGTTGGCACGTCCGAGCCAGACGGCGGCGCTTTTCACTCGAGGTTTTTTGCAACCTTGTAAGGAAGTGGGCGCGGGCTGCGCGGGGCCGGCGCCTCCCGATTGGCCGGCCTCCCCGGTGATGGACAGGGCCCCGCACTCCGCCCCCGCCGCTTTATTGACACTAATGAGCAAGTTCTTCCCACCGCTCTCCCGGCTGGAAGTGCTGACAGATCAAGGCAACAAATTTCAATTACAATCCCTAATTTGTGTCCGCAGAGTGTTTTTTACCCCTGGTAGTCCTCCTTGGCGCATCATTTGAGGCAGATCTTGGAAAAAGCAGGAAGAGGTGGAAGGGGTGGGAGCGAGAAGGAGTGCATCAGGGAGAGCGAGCTCGAGAGACCGAGGAGGAGAGGAAACTTGGCGGGCGCGCCGCCGGTTCCTCGGATCCCAACAACACGAGCGAGAAAGAAGGAAACGCCAAATTTGTTTTTGTTTTTTTCTTTTCTTTTCTTTCTTTCTTTTTTTTTTTTGCCCGCGGCGGGGAAGGGGGCGGTCAGTGTGCTCGGCCTGCGGGAGGCCTCCGCCGTTGTTCAGATTTTTGGCGGCGGTGGGAGGGAAGGAGAGCGGGTGAGCGTGTGTGCGCCCGCGCGAGTGTATATGAGCGAGGGGCGAGCGGGCGGCGGGCGGCGGGGATGGCCGAGAAGCGGAGGGGCTCGCCGTGCAGCATGCTGAGCCTCAAGGCGCACGCCTTCTCCGTGGAGGCGCTCATCGGCGCGGAGAAGCAGCAGCAGCAGCTCCAGAAGAAGCGGCGGAAGCTGGGCGCCGAGGAGGCAGCCGCGGCGGCGGAGGACGGAGGCTGCGGCCGCGGTGGTGGCGGCGGCGAAAAGGGCTCCCCCGAGGGAGACGAAGGCAATGCTCTGTCGCCGCCGCCGCCGGCTGCCGGGGCGGCCTCCGGGCCCGCCCGCAGCTGCGCTGACCTGGAGCTGAACTGCAGCGCCCGCGGAGGAGCCGCGGGTGAGTCGGCCCTTCCCCACCCAACTTCTCGGCGCGGCGTGGCGCGTCCCCTCCGGGTCCCGCCCGCCCCCACGGCCGCGGGGAACCCCAAATCTGCGAGTTGTGGGCGTGCGCGAGCGCAGGGTTCCTGCGCGCCCGAGGCCACTCCAGCCACTTAACGCACTCGCCGTGGGTGTCGGGGCGCGAAGCCCGCCGCCGCCTGGGTCGATCTCGCCGCCCCCGGACGGCTCACCCCGCGTCCGGCCTCGCCGCTCAGCTCAGGCTGCCGCCCGCCAGGCGGTCCGCGCCCTCGGCGGCCGCTGCTGCTGTCGGCGACGCTCCGCCGTGCAGACCTGCGCTTTGGGCATCTGCCTCCCTGGGGGTGCCTGCCCATGGGTGCTCTTGTTTTCTTTCCTAGCTTTTAGCAGCTTCGAGGTGGAGGGAGCGACGGTATCATCCCCCCAAACCGGAACGAATGCCCCAAACCAGGAAGAGGGCGGTGTATCTGCAAACTGAATGGTTTCCCCGAGGGGTAGCCTAACCTTCCCGGGCCCTTCCTCTCTGGACTCCCGCTGCCAAGCATGGCAAGGGCCGTGGGCTTGCTCTTCGCGCTCTTCTCCTGCCCTGCGCTAGCTGTTTGGCTAGCAAGCTCTGGGCGGCCGGGGAATGTGGCAAGAGCGGAGCAAGAACTATTTCGAAATGTTTCTGGAGGATGATGCCTCCGCCCCAGCCCGAAGCCGGGCGCTTTCGGACGCCTGTTGCAAAGCAAGGCCCCGGCGCTCACCTCCAGGGTCCCGGGCACCCGGCGCTTTGGCGGGGTGCGCGCGCGGGGGGCGCCGGGGATGTCGGGGTTTGCAACTGGGGATCTAAACCCCGGAGTCCATCTCAGGCTCCGCTGGGCACGCATCCCAGACCCCGGTGGCCGCGCGAAGCTTCTTTTGGGGCCTTGGCGGGGCGGACAGAGGTGGGGTGGCCTCGGCCCGCGCGCCTCTCAGGGACTTGGAGGTCAAGAGGGTCCCACAAGAGCGTCCCCTTTGGCGGACAGTGCGGGTGTTGGACAGTAGACCTATTTGTTAGAAGGACCCGACGACGAAGGGAAGGTTTCCCCTTTTCTCCTGGTCCTTCACCTCTCGCCAGCCTCCCTCCCGAGGTCCATCTCCCCATCAAGATTCCTCCGCTCTGGGCCCTCACCGGTTGCCCCTCTCTGCTCTTTGCTGCCCAGGAGGCTGTGAGGATGGCTTCCTGCAGGGCTCTTCCCCACTGGCGTCCCCGGGAGGCTCCCGAAAAGGCTCCCCGGCTCCCGCCCTGGCCAGGCCCGGGACCCCGCTGCCATCGCTGCAGGCCCCGAGGGTGGATCTGCAGGGAGCTGAGCTCTGGAAGCGCTTCCACGAGATCGGCACGGAGATGATCATCACCAAGGCGGGCAGGTAAAGAATGGCCCCTCATGGCACCCCCTGGGTGGGTTAGGAAGTGGGGGTGAGGGGTGTCTCTGGTAAGCATTTCCGTGTAGAGGGGACTAGGCCCTGGGTAGTGGTTCACTTTTGAGACTGGCTTTCCCTACCTACCCAGTCAGCGAGGGGCACAGTCCGGCCGCCCTCTTGCTGGATGCTTGAGGAAATTAAGGTTCGCCGCCAACATGCTAGCGGTTCTATGGATACGCGGCATGCAGGGGAGTTACAGATCCGCGATCATATTTACATCTGTCCAGACTTTTGATTTAGGCTCTAGTTATCGCTTCTGGGACTGTGGGACAGATTACCCCCCCCCCCTTGTCTTTTAACAAGCACAGTTTACCCTTTAGCAAACTAATTTGCTTTTTTCAGATTAGAAATTTACCCGTTGGTTGTTCATCAAAAGATTTCCTTGCAATGTGAGAACGTGGTGGTGTGTTGTGCTATTTTGATATTAGACTACGATGAAAAGTTACTGGAATCGCTAGTAATATATGCTTACTCCTTGAGACATCGGTACCCTTGATTTTGAAAAACCACTTTTGTAGATCCGAAGTTACTCGCAGCTAACATTTCCCCCCCCAATGGTACCCAACACGTTAATCTAAATTTGCTGAAGAACTCTAAAAAAATTTTTGTAAGAAGTTATATCCGTTTTTTTGTTGTTGTTATTGTTGAAAGTGAAATTTGCACAATCCTCAGTAAAATAAATGGATTTTGGGGCCAGATCATAGTAATTTGAAGGAGGCACAGAAATATTTGCATTTTAAAGTTTCAGTTCATTTAGTGCAGTGAAATCTATGAATAATATCTTCCTTAAAAGCACACACCACTCTTTCAGGGAGTACACATGGCAAAAACCTGGATAGCATAAAAGTATCCAAACTTATTAGAAATTACAAAAACATATTTTATTGAATCCATATGCTACCTTCTACATTTTCACAGAGCTATTAGTAATGATCCAAATTCCGTTTTCAACAACACAAAGCAACAGTTGTCTTATAAAGGATGTAGTTAAAGACCTTTACTCTTTATCTTACAGGTGCACTGAAATAACACTGAAACAACCAGCATATTAAACTGCTCTCATGCCTAGTTAGGAATAATGGACTTTCTTTTTTTGTGCAAGTGGTCTTTAATGGCATTGTTATAGGGAAAAAATTGGTAAATATCAGTACTAAAATTCGTGGTATAAGGTAAATTAGCAAAAATTAGATTAACTGGAAGGATCCTAGACATACATCATTAGATGAAAGGTTTTTTTTTTTTTTTAAAGAACTGCTCTATTCATTTTTTAATATACAATAATGTGTTGTATGCCTTGCTGCTGTGACATTTTAAAAAGATAGGTACATTTAGTTTAGCATCTCCTGTGATGCATCTGTGGGAAGCCAAGAGAAATTCAGATTTTCATTTTTCTTAATGAGCAATGTTTTGAGTAAGCATGGTTAAAGGAAAAAGCATTTTCAGGTTATGGTAGGGGAAGGAGTGATTTGGTAAATATACGTTGTGCTTAGTTTCTGCTTTCAATAAAGAAGTTTTACTATACCTTTCAAATTTGGAGCAACTTTTGCACTTCACCTTTACCATGCTGCAGACAGGAAGTCCTGTCTCAATAAAGAACATATTGTTTGGTTATAGCATGGCACATTGGCTCCTTGTGGTTTTTTATAACCCCTTTAAAATTTCACATTATAATACCTTTTATCACTTTCAGAAATTCAAAATTTCTATTTCTACCATTTGGGACATTTTATTATCTGTATTATTAAAGTAAATTTGCTTATTGATTTTTTTTAAAAGTGCTTTCTTTAGTGCCTTGACTCCTTCAATGTATAAAACTATTTTGCTCTTAGCTATACTGACATTTTAGTAAACACAGAGGCAAGTATAAGGTACAACTAATTACATTTAAAAGCCTCAGTTTTGCTATGTCCCCCTGTTCTGATTCTTTGAATTAAATTACCAGAGTGAATGGTATAAATTTGTTCATGAGAAAAATACAGATTCTGGGGATTTCTTTTGCTTATTCATTGTTCATGTGTTATCACAAGCAAAACCCAAACCAAAACCCCTTTTCCTCACTTCCCTTATAAATAGGCGCATGTTTCCAGCAATGAGAGTGAAGATCTCAGGATTAGATCCTCACCAGCAATATTACATTGCCATGGATATTGTGCCAGTGGACAACAAGAGATACAGGTATAGTGATCGGTTGGCTAGAGGAGAATAGGAAAACACGGAGATTTTGCAGGCTATGTCTGTTTGATTTGTGACTATGATGTTTGTTTCCAAAAGCCTGTGGAATTCCCAGAACCATAATCCATTACCTTTCAGATTTAATAGCCCAGAGGATGCCTTCTTTTAGAGTAAATGTGGAAACTTAATTTTTGTTTTGCTTTTTATAGATACAGAACTGTCTTTTAAGTACTGAGGACTTTCAATAGGAGCTAGTTTAGCGATGTTAAACCAAGTGTGTTTTTTATATTGATTCACATTTTTTATTAGAAGTTTGAGAAGAAATGTTAAATTTGTACATCTATGCAATATTTAATGAAGTGTTTTTTTTTCTTTGTGATTTTTATCTTTAAATAAATTCACTTTATCTGATTACATTAAAAATTGTACCTGCTTGGAGGCTTTTCATCTTTGAGGAAGTGATTGAAGATTTTTTTTATAATTTAGAAAAATAAAAACTCATTATGCATTACGATATTGACATCTTTAAATTGGTAATGAATTAATTACATTAGTGGTTTTTTGTTTTTTTTTTTTGCTTGGTAGTTAAAAAAATCTATAGGATTTTGAAAGAGAATATATTTATGCAGGCATCAAGTAAAGTTGGAAAAGATACACATTCTTCAGTATCAAACCAACCTTTCCTCTTTTTCTCCTGAAAGTAAACAAATCAGTAATTTTTAATGATTATGCTTTTTATTTTTCTGTTAAAAATGCTAACATAAAAAAGGAGATTTTTGAATGAGAGACCAGAAATTATTGCTCAAATTTTGTTGTTGTTTGTTTCTGTCTTTTTTTCTTTTATATAAATACCTAGAACATTCAATAAGTTATTAAATGAAATCAGAATTGGTTTTTATCTTTTAAAATTTAGGAGTTGCTTTTTGGAAACAGGTTTATGGTGTCAAAGTATACAGTTTAATTAGTACAGGCACATATGGAATACTAAAAAATGGGTAATAAAAGGGATAGTTTAATTGTTTGTGTTTGTGTATATGTTATATTGCTTTTAATTAACTCATTAGGACATTTTAATAAATTATCTACGGAATGACAGAAGCTAGAAGGCTTTGAAGTTTATTTTTAAAATATACTTGGTTTAAAATTCATATTTGATGTGGGTTTTGTGCTGAGAAAGATAATGTAGTTCTCAATAAGCTTATAAATTATTTCCTTTCTCAACTAAGTTTATCTCATATTTCTTTTTTCAGATCTCTTCCATATATTTTGGATGGTTTGTTTTACATAACTGATTCTTATTATTTTTACATAAAATGCAAGCACAATTTCAAGTGTTAGTATTAAGATACCAAATTTTAAATGATCAAATTGTAAAACATAAATTTGCTTTCACTTGTATTGCTTCCCAAGAAACTTGTTTTTAGCATTTGTATTTAGAATGCTGCACAAAGAATATGTAGCATGTAACACTTCATCTCTTAGTGGATGTGGATTTTTTAACTACTCACTATGTATACTTTTTCAAGGTTTTGATAGAGAATATTACTCTTTATTTTGGTAATAACTCTTTACCCATAGTGCAGGTTTTTAAATTTTTTTGTTTGTTATTGTTTTTGCATTTCCAAGATTTGCATTTGATTTCCCATCTTTTTCAGCACTAATAGAAAAACATTTTCTGGCTTATTCTCTGCTACCAGAGAGTGGTATTTGATCAAGTTAAACACAGTTGTGACTAATTAGAATGTAAAATTAACATTCACAAAAGCCTGTGTGTTTAGGAACTTATTTATTGAAATTACATTATACCAAATAAAGGAAGTTTTTAAAAAAATTGTTCTTAATTATGTGACTTTTTTTTTCCAAGAAAAGGAATTAAAGAATAGAAGGCATATTGAGCTCAAAATAGAGTGAAATAAGTGACCGTAATTGAAACAAGGTCTCACCAGAGATGATATGAAAATGTTTCATCCTATAAAAAAAAATCACATACTACACAGGTAGATTTCTCTGAGACTATTTGTAAATTGTATGTTATATTTTAAAACACAAATGGAAGAAAAACAACAAAGTATGCACAGTAATTTTACTTTCTATATCTTTCTAAGTTAGTCATCGACATACTAGTTCCTAGTTTTTGAATTAGTGTGTTTTAAGTTAACACAAATAATAATCTGAATGTAGGATTACTTGAAACATTGGAATTTAAATGTTTTATTTTTAGAGTCACTATTTTTGATACATATAAACAAACATTATAGAACATTTTGTCTCTTAATTAAAAGAGTAATATTAATTAGATGTCCCATAATTTTCAAAGTTTGATGCATATTTTATTTATTTTATTTTTAAAATATATTTTCTTGATTTTTTTCAGAGAGAAAGGGATAGAGAGTTAGAAACATTGATGAGAGAGAAACATCCATCAGCTGCCTCCTGCACATTCCCTCCTGGGTACCTGCTCGCAACCAAGGTATATGCCCTTGACCAGAATCAAACCTAGGACCCTTGAGTCCACAAGCTGACGCTCTATCCACTGAGCCAAACCAGTTAGGGCTGATGCATATTTTAATTAGTGGTAGTTAATAATTATTTGCAGCATTTTCTTACAACAGGAAAAAAAAAAGAAATATGTAGGAGATAAAATTCTACATTTTATGATTATACAAATTAAAAATTAAACTGAATACTTTATCCTTAATTTATAGTGTGATAGAGTTAGAAAAAATAATTCTAAATGATGTTAGAACTTTTTGCTATGAAAATAAAAGTCACTGAAACTTCTGACAATTTTTTTTTGCCTTTCTGCCATCTATCTTATCAACTTGTACATAAGCCTATAAAAGGGAATAATAAAGAAGCAGGACACTTTTAGGTATAACTCTTAAGTATTTTTGAAATTTACTTAAAAGTGAGCTTTGACAACTTATTAATTTTTCACATCAGTTGACTATCCAGATGAAAAATATCTAACATGAATAAGTGTAATTCGTAAGTGTTAGGATACTTGCATTTTTTGGTGGTGACCATATGCATATTCTCACTAAACTCTTAATACATCACCTTGAGTGGTCAGTAGGCCACTGCCTGCCTCAGGGAGTTTTTTTTTAAAGTTGTCGAAATCTCATTTTAAATGCCTTGGATGTAAACAGCAAATTATTGTATTTTAGACTTAAAAATTTTTGTCTAATTCTGCTGAGTTAGAAATTCTAAGAAAGCAATAGTTCACATGCTATGCCTTGTCACTGCCTTTTAGGTATGTTTACCACAGCTCTAAATGGATGGTGGCTGGAAACGCTGACTCCCCTGTGCCACCCCGGGTGTATATTCATCCAGACTCGCCTGCCTCTGGGGAGACATGGATGAGACAAGTGATCAGCTTCGATAAGCTAAAGCTCACCAACAATGAACTGGATGACCAAGGCCATGTGAGTAGATGGCCTCTAAAATTCGCCACCATTGGATGGCGCACCCATACACATACTGTGCTGGACTGAAGGAAATGAACTTTTCTAAGATCATAGTATTACTCTTCTGGTGGATCAGCATATGCGTAAGCTGTGCAAAATCCAGGCGGTATTTGCATCAGAGACTGTGCCTGTGGCTATCGTATACTATGCAGCATTCAATATATTAAAACAAGATACTATTAATACATTTGTATTAGAACGAAAGAACCCCAGGCAGACTATTTAGCCAAAACATTTGTTTGAAATCCCATGAGGTCCTAATTATTATACTCTGAATATGAATACAGTTGGTTTAACTGGAATAATGATTTATTGTGTCCCCCTGCATCCAGTTCTTTTCCCAGCTGAGGCTCATTGCTTCTCATAATGTCCCATCTGCAAACGCCCAATTGTTTTGTAATGACATCTAATGTGTCAAAATAGTAATTCCTTTTAGTCTTAAAACTGCTGAAATATGGCATGTAAGTCAAAGCCAGCCATCCCAATAATATAGTCATTTTAGCACCTTATTAATTTTTATGTGATATTGTTTATAAGCAAGATTTCTACATTATTATTTTAATAAATAAGTAACTCTGGATATATGCTGATTTCAATTGAAAGATAGCTCTTTCTATTAGGTTTATGTTATTTGAGAGGGGATTGATTGATGCAGAATTAAAATGCCTTTTGATTAGTATTTCATACACAAAATGATGAACCAACTAGTTCATTTCTAAAAGGAGTGACATAAAGATAGCATATTTATGAGCAAATTTCTTAATGCATAAGTGCAAACTGTCATAAACTAGTACTCTGTTTCCCCGAAAATAAGACAGTGTCTTATATTAATTTTGTCTCCCAAAGTTGCGCTAGGTCTTATTTTCAGGGGATGTCTTATCTTTCAGTGTGCTAGGTCTTATTTTCGGAGGATGTCTTATTTTTGGGGAAACACGGTAATACTGTGATGACAGGATATGATTTACAAGTTGCTAGACAATAACTTAAGCAGTGGACCTTAATGAAAGGATTCAAGTACAAATTTCATTGTGGTACAAAGGCAGTATCTAGCTTTTAAGACACATCTGTCTCATTTTGTTGGTGCTTTTGTTTATTGCCTTTTATGATTTAAAACAGAAATAGAAAGGTAGCATGGTTGATTCATTTCTGAATCCAACGTCATGCCCTATATTTTAGTGCATTAATTAATTCCTCTTCTTTTTATTTTTTATTTACACAGTCAAGATATGCCAATTATTTTTCACTTGACTTCAGTCTCACTTAGGGAGCTGACTGATATGTTGCCAGCAAGTCCATTGAAAGATCTTATTTTTTTTTTTTTTGGAATAGGAAATTAAAAATAAATGCCATTATGTGTTACTTGTTTTAAAAAGCTTAAACATGCTCTAAATTTCTTAGTTCAACAGTTTAAGAATATATCTTTTAAAAAGATAATTGGATCTAAAAGCGACATACTGTCATAGATAAGGTACAAACCCCTTTTAATAATTTAATAATTTAAATTATTTTACAATTCTGATGCTTTCAAATCAGATTAGTGGCTTTATATCTAATATTCACCAGCTGTAATACTAGATATAGATCTATTAATTTATATGTTTCTTTTTAATTTTGTAACTTTACTAGACTTTAAAACAATATTCTCCAGAGAAACAGAACTAATAGGATTATATAAATGTGTGTGTATATATAGAGATTTATTTTAAGGAATTGGCTTATGCCATTTTGGAGGCTGGTAGGTTTGAAATCTGCAGGGTACATTGGCAGACTAGAGACCCAGGGAAGAACTGATGATGTAATTCTTGTCTTAAGGCAATCTGAAGAATTCCCTCTTCCTTAGAGACTTCAGTCTTTTTCTCTTAATAGCCTTCAACTGATTGGATAAGGCCAACCTACAATATTGAGGCAATCTGCTTTACTCAAAGTCTACTGATTAAAATGTTAAATTCATCTAAAAAATACCTTCATGGCAACATCCAAAAAGGTGTTTGACCAAATATATAGGTACCGTAGCCTAGCCAAGTTGAAACATAAAATTAATTATCACACAGTATTTGTTTAAAATACAAAACATTACAGCTGAAACCAGTTTGGCTCAATGGATAGAGTGTCAGCCTGCGGACTGAAAGGTCCTGGGTTTGATTCTGGTCAAGGGCATGTACCTTGGTTGTGGGCACATCCCCACGCAAGAGGCAGCTGTCATTGATGTTTCTAACTCTCTGTCCCTCTCTCTTCCTCTATGTAAAAAAATTAATAAAATATATTTTAAAATACAAAACATTACAAATTGAAACTCAGTTGTTTATAATATTTCACTATTAGGAAAAACAAAAACATAGCAGAAAATAGGCAAAATAGTCAGATAAGTGTATCATCTACCAGTGAAATTTTTCTTGTGAAGTTGTGGTAGATATAATACTTTAATAAAGGGAGACAATATGTGTGAGGAACAAGGAAAGAAAGATATATATTTATGCATTTTGGGAGCAAGGAAATTGCCTTGGCAAATGGTAAAAATGTATTGAATCAGTTGATACTAGAAGAGAATGTTGGTTGGAAAATGCTCTTTTCATAAAAACATATTTTTTGAAGGCTTTGTAAGGTCTATATATATAAAAGCCTAAGTATCCATCTGACTGACCATCCTACTGGTAGTTATAGTGCAAATTGACCACTAGGGGGCAGATGCTCAACACAGGAATTACCTTGACACACACTGGCCATTTAAAAAGAAACAGCACCACAGACCTGGCAACAACAAACCAACACTCAGCTTTCCCCAAGTGGGACACAGATCCTGCCACCACCCTGGAGCAACAGCCCACCAAATTGCAGCCCACACTGCCCATGGCTCAAAATGCAGCCAGCCCACAGCCCAGCCCAGCCTGGAAATTGTCACTGTGGGCGTGGTGTAATGACATGTAGCAATGCCCTGCTTCCTCTCCCTAGCAAGTAGCCTCCTTGGAGTTTCTTCAGCTCAAGGACACAACTTGCTTTATAGCCTGGTGCAAACATTTTACATTTTAACCAAATGTCTGTGAAGCGTTTTCCTGTGCCTCATCTCATTTGATCCTCACAGAAGGTCTGTAATAGGTAGATAGGAGATGCAACAGAATTCTATTTTCTTTTCATTAGCCGGAAAATGGAGATTTAGAAAGCTTACAAACTTGACTTCTGTAAAGAAGTAAGAAATGGTGGAACTTGAAAATGATTGCACGTTTTCTCACTGCTCACTTCAAACACTGCTGCAGTTAAATATTTTATTCTGTGATCTACATGCTTTGTGTTGATATTTACTGCTGTGTTGCTGACAATTACCTGAAAGAGAAGTTGGGGTGCTTCACTGGGCTGGAAAAATCAGAAAGCATGTCTAATTAAGCAAGTTAATCTATATATATAAAAGGCTAAGTTGACTTGCACATTCGAGGTTCATATATAGTGAACTTGGTTGATACTTCTATTTCAGAGAAAGGGCAAATCGTGATATTAAAATGTTTCTTCTAATTAGTTTCCTTTCAATGTGCACAAACACTGGGCCAATGGTGTAAGATAAGAAGCCATAGTCTTGGAGCCTAGATGGGGAGAGAAGACCCACACACAAATAATCATGCTGTCAGCTCAGAGAAGTTCAGATGTGTCCTTATACCGCCAGGAGAGACTGAGGAGGCTTCCTGAAGAGAGTGTCTGTTGTGTTTATTTACCCAGTTTTAATGGCCCCAAATGAGTTTAGGTTAGAGATTAGGAATTTGTTTCTTATTCTACTGTTGATGTGACTCTAGCATCATTATGGTAGGACTTTCTAATTCAGAAGTCCCTGTCCTCCTGCAGAGAACTCTCTGCCCTTGTATGGTGGTGAGGAAGTGATACTAATCGCTACCTAATCTAGCTAAAGACTCAAGTGAGAAGTAATTTTCTAATTGGCTTTTTTTTTTTCCTTCTAAATTGCTTTCTGTCCTCCCAGTTCCCAGTTTTATTCTACTAAAGATGTACAAGTGTTCAACACAGTGACCTGAGAACTCCTTGTCGACCTGACACTTTTAGTAAACCAATAGTTACTGTAGGAATCAAATTCGCACAAGGCTGTGACTGGACCTAGGTTTACCTGAGATCTGAGATTAGGTGTCATTGTGGTTTTCCCAAAGTGACTTTTCATCTTTCCAATTGTTTAGAGAGGACCATTGGTAAGAATCTAGAGTGGAAACGTCTCACTGCTCCACAGCTAGTCTTTGAATGTTGTGAAGACTTTATAATCCCTACTTGCTCTTCAGGGAATCTGTAGCCAGCTTTATGTTGGATTGTATATAAACCAAGACTGGTCTACCGCTGTACAGATGTTTAGCATGCTTGGGTGGGGTTATTTCTTTCTTATCATGTGCATGATTCCCTATTCTCCTGAAATTTGCTGTGTAGAGGGAAACGTTTAGATGAGCATTTTCCTGAAGAATTAGAAGACATTTAACAGGTGGATCTTAAACCTCATTAGAAGACATTTAACAGGTACACCTTCCTGCTTTGGCAGGAAGTATGGCCAGGTTGCCACAGCCAGGATACCTGTGAAAGGGTCTGTTTTCCAGCTGCTGAGGATTCAATGATATAGAGGACCCCTACCTCTACGTTTGTCCTCACTATCTTCTCATTTCTGCTTGAGAATGCGGTGAGAAAGCAAGGTATTATAGGGGGAGATTTCTAAGATCTTGATGGAAAGAACTGGTAACAGCTTAGAGATCCAAAGCGTTCATGTCAGTGGGCAAGTCCCTTTGGCTCTCTGAGGCTTAGTTTTCTCATGGGTTATGTTGGAAGCAGAGAATTTTGAGTGAATTAAATGAGCTGGTGAACTTGAAAGTATATATTTCTAAGGAGTGCTTTAGATACAGCTTCAGGCCTGAAACAAAACCAAGGTCGCCTTGTTGTGGAGCTGGCAACTTGGGGTAACGGCATTGACCCCAGCATTTAAAGTGAGCCATTACTTGGGATCACCAAAAATGCAGAGAGCCAGGTTTTTGTTATCTCCCTTCATTGGTACTTTGCTTGACTTATATCAACACTGAATTTAGGTCATCTAGAAAATTTCCAGAGTCAGCAGGTAGTATTTTCCGATTGAGCTGTTTTATAAGGTACAGCGTGGCATGTCTGTCAAACCATAGGCACTTTCATCCCATCAGATCAGAAATAAGTAATATCATGCTTCTTTTGACTCATGCCTTGTGTGTTTAAAATGGGGGGGGGGGGGATGTGTATGAACCTGAGAAGCTGCACTCTGTATTATGGAGATAGGCCCACATGATACCTGTACTAGGTAATGCCAAAAAGAAAAATCCTCCAGCTAAATAGAACAGAGAGCATGGAACATGCAGGTCATATATAATTATTTGAGTTTCAGTGATGGGCATTATCATTGTGTTCTCCTTGTTTATGAGGCCAGTGGTTCTCCTTGCTCTACTTGTTCTATTAAATAAGCAAATTATTAATGACTGCTCATTATTATAAATTTGATAGTTCATTAAAGATCAAATAATGCTATGTTATAAAGAAGAACTGGGGCTTGTTTAGCATTCTCTAAAATTTTCCAGGGATATATTAAATTCCTATAGATAATATTTAAAATTATTTTGCTTAATTAATCTTGAGATTTTTATTGGCAGTTGTCCTTTGATGTGCAAACATAGGCATAGATCAGCTATTTCTGTACCCTTCTTCAGTATACCTCACCTACATCATTTTGATGACTTAGGATAGGATATAGACAAATGAAGTTAAAATGTAGATAGTTATATGAAGAAATCTTCTTGAGAGAACAAAGACTTCATAAAACAGGAACCTTCTTTTCATTGGCCGGTAAACAGAAACTTAAATCAGTTTTCATTTCTTTCATTTCAAGTCAGTTCACTGTAGTCTTCTGAAATTAATTATGCACTTGTTAGTTTTTTTTTTTTTATGTGAAGTAGCTTTCTCCAGTTTTTCTTCTACTCTGGAAGTTGCCAATTATTAGAATTAAGTGTTGCTCCTGAAATTTTCAGATTTTTACTTGACTCATAGACATACATTTTCTCCTTTATTTTATAATTTCTTTTATTTTAAAAATTTCTGGTGGAAAATTGATTTTGTGAGCCCCTAATGGGTTACTGAAAATTGTCTTTTGTTAGACTTGGAAAGAGACTTTCCCAGAGGTTGAGGGGTGTCCCTAGGTGATGCTGAGGGCTGCCATCGCTTCTTCTCCTTTTCTCATACTTATGCTGCCCCCACCCCCTCAGGCATGTCTGTCATCCAGACATTTCCTCCCCTAATAGAAAGGAAATTTTAGGGTAAAAATACAAAACAAAAAACAAAACAAAAATTAACCACTGTGTTGGTTACTCCCAGAGTATAAAGACTTCCTCTTGTGGCAGCAATACACTGTCCCAGGGGAGGGCTCTTTGTGTTTGGGCTAGCCAAAGCTTCTGAATTTGGCTCATTAAACCTATTGAATCCTGAAAACCATGAGGTAGGTCAACCACTGTATTTTTCCAAGACTTTTGTTTAAGCATTTCCCCTCCAAACTCCAACACCCCCGAACCTGAATTCAAATTGTATAGTTTAGGGAAGATAGAGGCTTGTTAACTAAACCCATTAATGAATATAGAATCCCAGCAGCAATTACCTCTTGGGTAAGGCTATTTCTTTACCCCACTTCCTCAACCTTGAAAGCAAGCATATAAAGAAGAAGAAAAAAAATTCACCCATAAACCCATCATTCAGAGATGATCACTGTTCATATCTTGGTGTGGGTCCTTTTTACTGTCTATTTTTATATAGTTTTGATTAGTTTATAAACAATGTGGGTCCTTTTTTATCATTTAAGATTTGAAAGGAAACATTTTATTATGTGGTTTAAAGTGTCCTAAACTGTATTAGTAATAGCTGAATAGAACCATATCCAGTTGTGTTGTCTTTCATTAACCTAACCAATCCACTTATGTGAGTGCTTTATAGTTTTTCTACTGTTGTAAAGAACACATTGCACATCTTTATACATGAAATGCTTTTCTGAATCTTGAATATTTCCTTAGGACAAATTCTCATAAGTGGAATCCCTGGGTAGAAGGTAGTTGGAGTATATTATTAGATTCCTCCAGCAGAGTCTGAGAACACCAGTTGTTCTATCCCCCAGTATCTGGGTTTTGAAAGCCTTGCTGTGATGTAGGAATGGACACCGGGCTCTCTATACAAACCAGAGACTTCGTGAACCACACACAAGGCAGACCTTGGGGTATCCTTAAACGTCCCTTTGTCTTTGAATAGACATGTTGCAGTCATTAGTAGGGGAAGAATGTTCTCTGAAGAAAACCCTGGTGTGAAATATTTGTTTTTTTAGGGGATGGGTATGGTGGAATTTAAATAATCATTTCAATCTCATTTTCAGTTTTATTGGTTTCAATTCTATGTTCCAATTTGGCTCATTAGAAGTAAAATACATATGAATTTATTTTTGTATTTCTAGAAACAGAAAATTTGATGTTAAATACACTGGATTTCACCAAAATAATAATTTTTTTGGTATTTTTATGCACATTTAACAGATGACATCCTAGCTCTCCTACTCCAATTTTGATATACTTTATTAAATTGGCTTTTCTGCATCCTTGGAAATTTTAATTTCCAACTGTGATTTATTTTACATATTAAATATTTAGTCATGGTGTTGAGATTGGGCAGAAGTTCCTGACAAACTTGGCTTTTCTTTCCTTGAAATAGATTATTCTTCATTCTATGCACAAATACCAACCCCGTGTCCATGTCATCCGCAAAGACTGTGGAGATGACCTTTCTCCCATCAAGCCCGTGCCTTCTGGGGAAGGAGTGAAAGCCTTCTCCTTTCCCGAAACTGTGTTCACCACCGTCACAGCCTATCAGAATCAGCAGGTATTGTTCCTAGAATTGGTATCTTTCTACCCTTTCATTTCAATTGTAAATAGAAAGCTAGCTATCCTTTTACTGTACCTATACATTATGAATTGCTATAAAGCATTTGTCATAGTTGATGTCCAGGGTGTGTGTGTGTGTGTGTGTGTGTGTGTATAGTAGTAAAAGTTCTTTATCCATGATTCCTCAAATAAGGCTACTCTACTGAGGATTTTTTTAAGACAAGAATGTGTCTCATGACTGACAGTGTAGGTTTACTTTCCATTTTGTGATATTGAATCATGATATCATAGTAAAATTAGGAAGTGTACGTATTGTCTAGGAAATAGACATGTGGAATATGAAAAATGAATTATATCACAGAGCATGAGATTTGGTAGTTCACCTTATTTTAAAACTACAACCCATGTATAATGAGGAATATTTTAGGAGCATTTAATTTTTATAGTTATTTGGGAATATATACAAATAGGGCAGTTTCTTTCAAGATGCATTTTAATTGTGATAGAAGGTGATGCATATGTTTATAGACTGAGAGATCAGCAATTGTGGAGTAATCCTTTCCTAAATTTGGGAATAAGCTGATAAATGAAATAGTTCTTGTCTGTATGGGTAAGCATACATGTATTTTATTTTTATTTATTTTGTTTTTTTATTATTGTTTTTTATTTTTTTATTTTTATTTTTTAACTTGTATCTTCCTTTTTATTTATTTTATTTTTTATTTTTTAAATATATTTTATTGATTTTTTTGCCCCCCTCCCTCCCTCCCATAAATACCCTCCCTCCCCAGAGTTTTATGTCCATTGGTTGTACTTATATGCAAGTACACAAGTCCTTCGGTTGATCTATTATCTCCCCCAGATCTTCCTCCCCTCCTCACTGTACTATGCTGCCATAAAAAAGAAGGAATTCTCATCATTTGCAGCAACCTGGATGGAATTGGAGAACATCATGCTGAGTGAAATAAGCCAATCAATGAAAGAGAAACACCACATGACCTCACTCATTTGTGGATGATAAAGAACATTATAAACTGATGAACCAAGAGACAGATATAGAGACAGAAAAGCAACAGGCAGACTGTCATATTTTTTAAAAAATATTTTATTGATTTTTTACAGAGAGGAAAAGAGAGGGATAGAGAGTTAGAAACATCGATGAGAGAGAACCATCAATCACCTGCCTCCTGTATACCCCAATTGGGGATGTGCCCCAAACCAAGGTACATGCCCTTGACTGGAATCGAACCTAAGACCCTTCAGTCTGCAGACCGATACTCTATCCACTGAGCCAAACCGGTTTCGGCCATACATGTATTTTTAAGGCTGTGTTAAGTAGGTGGAGAATTCAATTAAACCAATAATTTAATCCATGCAATTCTGGTCAGTTTTTATAAGAAATAGGGATGTAGTTGAGGCTGATGTGGCTTGTGTTACATTTTAAAAAAGAATTTCAGTTGTCAGCAGGATTATTTTAGATCTCCATTTCTCTTTCAATTTCTATACATCTATTAAAAGCTTAAAGCTTTATAATCTCTCTGTTGTGGTTTCTGTTGTTTTAAAGCTCCCGAGGAGATGTGGATCCTGTCCTGTGTGACTTCCTTTAAGTCTGAGAGGCTCATCCACTCTCATCCCTGTGCAGGAACCAGTCCCACTGTGGAGGCTCCCCTGCCCTCTCACACTCTCATTGTCAGGCCTTTCTTGCAGGCTCTTTGGAAGGAACAGGAAATTAACCCTTAGAAGAGCTAGAGACAATTAGGAAGATATTCTGAAGATATGTTAGGTGCAGAAAATGAATATTTTTTAAAGGAAAAATATAATGCATGTGGAGAAAAGAGCAGAGTCATTTCATTTTCTTTCTCTGTTTCTGTTTCTTCCTCAAACACACAAAGATTAGCCGAGTTAAATGTTTTGTGTGTATTTTTCTCCCAGCCTCTGTGATACAATATATGAGAAACAGTGAGCTCTTAGTATATGTTGGTGTCTAATAGCACTTAACAAACGCTGACAAATAGATTGAGAGTGGAAAAATTAAAAGAAGGGAAATTGATAATGATAAAATGCAATCATGTTTATTTTTAAACTTCCTAGCTGCTAGTATTTTGAAGAATTTATGGAAAATTGGTAAGCAGCCTAGCCTGGTGGTTAACAGCATCGGCTCTAAAGCCTGGGGTCCCAGCCCAGTTCTACCACCAAGAAACCTTATGATCACAGGATACTTAAGCCTCAGTTTAAAAGAAAACATAAAATTGGGATAATAACTACATATGAGTTGCTATGAGAATTAAACATAATAATATGCATAAAACTCTTCATATAGCCTACATGGTATACACTCAATAGATGTGATGTCAGTAATAAAAATAACGATGATGTTATTGTGCTATATATCTGCATTTGTTAAGACATGGTACCATTATATAAAGACATGGTACCATTATATAAATACTGTTTTAAATGTATACTTAAATTATTTAGTGTTTTTAAAACATTTAATGAACACAGAATTGAGCTATAATGAATTATAAAGAATTCCTTCAATGAGAGAGTGGCAGACACAATAAATTAATTAGCAAATCCTTGCATTATATAATTTATAATATAGTTTTATAGACATTCTGAAAGCCTTTCATATGGAACTCATATGTCTCAGGTGTTACATAGCTGATTGGAGGCTGGCTGAGAGCACACACAGAACTATATAGGGACATTGAAGATGACTTTCCAAAGATGCCTTTCTTTGCCTTAGTGTCATCCAACAGTGTGTGTTTGTCCTCAACCAAAACTGTACAGTCAGAACTATGTTCATTAACTTTGTATATTCTGCTAAACCAAGGAACAGAGGAAACAAAGCATGATGTGCTTCTTAGAAAATAGGCTGTAAATTCCTCTGGATAAAGTGGAGGTCTGGAAAAAAATAGATGAGATGCTGGTTACTAGTGTTAATTGCAAGATGATACCACAAAAAGTACTTTTAATGGAGATGACTAGACTATTTGTAAACATCCCCCACCCTCCCAAATCTTGGGGTCTGAGCGGGCAAAAAGCTGGTTATGAGTCAACAAGTTATAGAACTGTAGTTAAAATGAAAACATCATTTATTTCTACTACATGAATAAGATGTAATCCCATTAGAACTTTCAAATAGTGGCTTCTGCTGGTTATGTACTCTGGTGAGTTCAGGACTCCATATATAAAATTTTCCAATGAGAGTCATAAAGATGGTTCAAGGAGAGACAGAAAAATAGAGAGGCAGAAAAGTTAATGGGATTTATATTACCTAACTCTGAAGAAGAGAAGAATATGCAGGAGCTCAACAACATACAGGCATACACAGGGCCCTTACATTGAAGTTGGAGGTGAGCTGTTTCCCATCACTACCATTGTCAGAGAAGCAGAATTAAACTGGATCACAGTTAAAGGGAAGAACTTTAGTTCAGAGAGACTGGAAAACAAAGGGCAAGTTATCTCCTTTTCTAGGCACATTAACAGCAAAACAAACTTTATTCACAGTGCTTGAATTAGGGGTGGGGAATGTCTTTCTCACGGGTGATTTCTGAAATTTTCTTCTAGCTTTGCTGCTAAGATAATAAAAATACATGGGAAATGAGAGAGGAACACAATAGAATCATCTGACATTTAATTTCAGAATTACTTGTAGTTCTGCCCTCCTTTTTCATTTTTAATAACCTTATTTGGCATTTATAATAAGATTCAATGTGATTTTTTTTTCTCTTTCTTTCTTCACTCTGCAGATTACTCGCTTGAAGATAGATAGGAATCCATTTGCCAAAGGCTTCCGAGACTCTGGGCGTAACAGGTAGGTCTTAGTGAAGGACATTGTGGCTGTGGTAAATATATTGGATTGTTTTTATTGTTGTCTTTCCATGACAAAATAATTACATTTACTGACATGGTTAGGAAACCATTTCTGATGAGGGTTTCAATGTGTTAATACTATTGAGCCTTGTTTATAAGTTACTTTTTGGGTGCAGTGTTGTGACCTACCCATTCTTAAATGTGTGATGCCGGAGTGAAAATGGGCGATCTTGGCATGGATAGCACATGCTCCTCTGAAGGGGCCTTAAGGAAGGCTGCCCTTACCGGCCCAGGGGCTTCCATATCCAAGTCAGTATCCTCTCTGCGTCTGCTCTTGGTTTACAATCTGCTTAGTGATGTCACAGCTATCTATTGATTCTGCCTTTGGAATATGGCAGGTCTCTTGTTCCCTCCGATTTCCAACTGCTATATGAAACTGCTCCCCATTGCCAAGAGAGCTGATATTCTTTAGTTTCCAAATTTGTCTTGGCTCTGCTGACAGCCACACACTTGTTTATTTTTTCTGTGTCGTGTTTTATGGTGTTTGTACTAAGTGGGAGAGCTACAATAATGAATTCCACTCTATTACTTTTATCAAAAAGCAGATCACCCTAGTCTGTGTGCCAAGAGCTTTTGAATTTATTGATATGATTTTATTCCAGTACAGTTCAGTGCAACGTTTTCTAAAATAACTGTTGATAGTAGTAGAGAGTAATAACAGACTAACGTTCTCCAGATGCCTTTTCAGGGTAAGGCTTTGAGTTAAATGTTTTTAAACGCATTTTGTTTTTCAAAAGGTATTTGAGAAATTTTTATTACTTTACTCCAGAAATTATTCCACTACTCTTTGAAAACTTGGTATTGACAGATTGTGTCTACATGAAGTCAAAATCCCCAATTATCTTATTTTTAGGGACAATTTCATTTAAAATTGTAGAAAGAAGACACTCAGGGAGTAGCCCAGATTTTTAGTTCTTTCAGCTGATTAATTGGGCAAGGCAGGTGTAAAGACATTTTCTCAGAACACACTCAAGTGCTTGCAGACTTGATTTCATCTTTCTATGCAATTGCGTCATTTAAACACCATGCAATATGGGGACTAAAAGGCAACTAAAGTGCTACTTGGAGAGCAGCTTTTAACTTGGTGCAGGGAGATCAAGAAGACTAATAATAGGGCTTCCCTCTGAAATTCGTCACTGTGTGGAAAGATTTGCATGTGTTCCTACGCTCTGATGTGGCTGTATTAAAATTATTCTGTGTTTTTCGATGTCTGTTTCAATGTGGAGAACAACTTTGCTTGGCTTTTGTCATGTTCCATTAGCTCCTAGTGAACTTGGCTTTCCAGAGGAGTTTCTGAAAGTTGAATAGTTTAGAAAGGAAGATGGCTACTGGTATGACTGAAGGGAGCCTTTGGGAGGTCTCCTTTTCTAATTTGACAAATACTTTGGTAGAATCTTCTTGTGGTTTTGGTTCGAGCAGAACAGTATTCATCTAGTTAAGAGTCTTGCATATATTTCAGTTTTGTAATTAATTGTTTTTAAAAGCAGAGAACGCATTTATTAAAATTCACTGAAACTTCAGGAGGGCAGCACTGAGGACTGGAGAGTACACAGCCAGGAACCATGTCCACGTTCTCCAGTAGGCAAACTCTAAGCAAGACCTCACTGCTGTGACCTTACACGGTCGGTTCATTCTTGAAGCAGTAAACTTAAAAATATTTTCAAAGGCATATTTTGGGTAGATTATGATAGTGAATAAACCTACATGTAGAAATGAGATGATAGGCTGCATATGATAAGTTTTCAGAAAGATTTCTATAAACATCAGCATAACGCAAAGGCATCTTTTTTTGTTTTGTTATTGTTTTAAATTTGCTCAGTGAAAAAATCAGTGGCTTTGGTGAAAGCCAACTATTAAGTCTATTGTTTGGTGAGGTCAAACCCTAGGCTTAAGACAGATATTTTCCTTCCCTTTGGTTGTTTCAGGAGTACAGAGGCCAGGCATCCATGGTGCTTATTACTAGTTCTTTCTTGACTCTAAAACTTTTAGAGTTTTTAATGGGTATACATAAAATAATGAATTATGTGTTAACACTTTTTAAATTTTGCTAAAACTTTATTTTGCTTCCAATGTTTAAACAATAGTTTAGTATAGGGCAAACATGTTGAGCCTATACATAGCTTTCTTGGTAGTGAAATGAATAGTTTCACTTTTCTTCTCAGTAAAATTATTTCTTCTGCTTCTCATACTTAAGCTCTTCATTGCTCATTTTTGAAATGTTAAATATCTATAAACCAATATTTCCTACTTAAAAATATTTGATTTTAACATTTTCCATTGATAAATGCAAAAGGCACTTATCAGTTTTAAAGCTTTCTAATTTATGTATTGTTTTCCCTTTTAAGAAAAGAACCTGAGTTATATTTAACAATTGGAGGGTACATTGGTGCTGAGAGCTTTAGGGAGGAGTGATTATATATAATATATTAGAGAAGAAAGCCTATGAGAAAAAGTTCAATATATTTCTTTACTATCCCTGGTTCTGTTGCTGTTGTTACTAATTTTTAATGCAAATTTTATTTTTATTTCCCCCACATATGAAATAAACAAATTAAGCAAGATAAGAAATAAACATGGACTTGTGATTTTTTAAACTTTATAAAACAATTTGCTTTAATTAAAATTATCCCTTCCTAGCTATTTACGGTTGTACAGCCTATTTTATAGGAATCAGTAGCTTCAATCCTTAAAAGCTTTCCTGCAAGACATTTGCTACGTGAAAGAGAATTTATGTGCTGAGAATAGTTTCATTCTTCAGTTAGGCCTTAGGTTTGACCCTATAAAATTTTTTACTCAGGAAGGTACAAAAATTTCTTCTCTTTAAATACTTCAGGAAAAACATAACCATTTTACTAAATAAACTTGGCCATTTGATAGCATAAATTAGGGTGGTGATAAAATGTGGAAATTGTTCAAAGGCATCTTGTATAAATTATCACCTTGGCTACACTCCTGCAGGAGGTGCCTTTTATCTTTTCTTTAACTAGACAGGAAAAGTCTCCATTACTGGAGAAAATGAAGGCTTTAAAAAAAAAAAAAGTCCAGATTCAGCTAATAAATATTTTATAACTGTTTCCTGCAAAATATTTCAAATCCTTTCTGGAACTTGTAGTGTGAAACAGCAGCCTCGAGAAAAATATCAATAGCTCCAAATGAGATCACTTGTAGATATGTCACCTTCAGAACCTCTTTAAAACTTAGGAGGTCAGTGTTTGGGATGATCAATAACTTCTCCCTTCCCCCCCAAGAATTTCTTAGTCTATGGATTTGTATTTGAAGCATAATAAAGTGTACGCTGCTAATGCAAGTAATGCAGTAATGCTCATCTCTATAGTTAAAATATTTTTAAGTCTGGTGGCTTCTCATTAATTATCTCTCAGTGAATCTCCTTTGAGACCACTTCATGACCACTTTGGTATCTTTAATATTTAAAACTATGATTACTGAAACTCATCTATGTGCTAATAAAAAAGCAGCTTTATACAAACCTGTGTCCTAACTTTCAAAAAAAGCTTGTTTTTAGGAAGTCATACAAATTCAGTATTTGTTTAAACTAAATATAGAGTAATCAGCTAACTAGCACCTAGCATTTGATAGTAGAGTATTAAGTGACAGGCAGACTACATACAGGCTGCAAACTCCCCCCCTAATTCATACTTCAATGTACACAGAATGCTGCTCAGTAGAGTGGTCTTGGGTTTGGCTTGTGGTTCAGCCACAGATATGATGTCTGGTTTGGGAAAAATCACTTTAATAGCAAACAACGTTCGAGCCAGGACAGGATTCAAAGCTTTTGTATTCTAATCCTCACTTTGTGGGAAGCTGACATCCAGTGAGGTTAGTGTAATTGCTTAAGGTCACATGGTGAGTTTTAGTGTTTCAGTCTCAATTCACTTCTCCTGACCCTCAACCTAGGCCCTTATCACTGCTCTCTGGCACCCTGATTACAGCTGGAGCCAGAGTCCGCCCTTCTCTCTCAGTGCAGTCCAGGTGAGGTCCATGCAGGCCCGCTCTGTGCCCGGTACTGGCACCTGTGTGGCCCTGGTGATGGCTCTTACAAGTGTTCCCAGAGCAAAATCCCCTGAACCTGTGACCTTAGAGATGAGTCTGGTCCATGTGTGTCTCCTATGAGGATGGTTCATGTATGCGAGCCTGTGCATGTACCACACCACCACCCATCCACACACACACAGCTGGCTTCCATCACTAAGATGAAGTAGTAATGCTCCTATGGAGTCATGACAGAAATCAACAAATTAATGAGTCTGTACCCTGACCACTCCAAAGAAGCAAATTCAATGTGCAAAACCTTAATGGATAATGGCAGGTTATGTGAAATTATTTTATCTGCACACATCACTTACCACTTTTATTGTCTGAAGGGAGGGAGTGTCCTTTAGGCTTATTTCATAGATCCTGACTTAAAGATGCAGGGAAGGCAGATGAGGTAGCACACTGAGTCTAAGCTATTAGAGATGGCCCTATCTTTAATATCTACATTAAACACAGATGACATATGTATATCACATAAAACTGTTTCTAACAATCACAAGAGAGGTCTGAGTATTTGTTTGACACTCACTACAGTAGAGCTATATGTTTCATGAAAAGCACAATGTTATTACATTAATAAATTGCTTAGGGCTGAGGTGGTTGAGGGAAAAGTGGCCAGGTCTTGAGAATGGGCTAGTTAAATGAAGGGCCTCGTTTCCAGAACCTAGAGGACTTAGTTATACGATATAAGGAGGGGAAGACTCTGAATCACTTAAGGTAGGAGATACATACACATATATCTGTAGTTAGAGTAGTTGCTCTTGTTTTAAAATATGCATATATCATGTAAATAGTCCATAATCAACTTGTTCTGTCTTTAAGTGTTCATCCTTTAAGGGTATGTAGGAATTTAAAAATAATGTTTGATGCTAATGCCAGCTCTGTATGCCCTACCGCCCTGTGAGACCACCTTCCTATGATCCTCCTGCATCGTGTGCTGAGATGCCAGTGCTACCCCTCAGACCTCCTGTTGCTGGGCTGAGAACCCACACTGGCTGCCCCAGATGTGATGGAGATCAAGTCCCTGAGAGGGAAATCAGTTTTCTTTGGATGAGTGCTCCTCTAAGCTGGCTGCTGAGGCAACGAGTGATGGACAGAAATGTCTCTTAGGAAAGAGGTGGCTGCACAGGGCATGCTCTGTGGCAGAGACTTCCTCACCAGAGAGAGGAAGTAATGTAACAGGGAAAGGGGGGGTTGGTTCCAGATCACAGCATAGCCTTGGAGTCACATCAGCTAGGATGGCTGGTCTTCACCTCAACTTAGCCCAAGGGGCAGCCTTTTATCCTCCAACGTCGGCTTAATTGTCTAACATTAACAAGACTTCTTGGGTGGTCATCCTCTTGCACGCTAGTGACGGAATGGTAGCCCATCTCTGAAGCATTTCTTTCTGCCTGTGCCAAGCTTCTCACTTGCCAAAGTCCCTACCACGCTATTTTCTGAGCTGCTTATTCCCGAGGAAGACTCCAGTGCTCCTAACTTAGCTTCTTTTGTCCATCCCCATCCTGATCCTTCCATTTAGAATGGGTTTGGAAGCCCTTGTGGAGTCGTATGCATTCTGGAGACCTTCACTACGGACTCTCACCTTTGAAGATATTCCTGGAATTCCCAAGCAAGGTAAATCACAGAGTCTTCCAGTCAAATAAACAGCCAGTTCCTGCCTAGAAGCTCAGGAGCTGAAAAATGAGCAAGTCATTATTCACTGTGGCGACCTCATCACCAGCATCCTCCCGTTACAGGATCCAACTCTCGCTGTGTGGTATGGTGATGGACCAGACAAAACAGCAGTTGTGGTCTTAGGTTAAGTCTTCGATGTCTTAGGCTGTTTACATATTTCATGACCTTCACCTCACCTTAAATCTCTTATTAAAATTAGAGGTGGACTAGGGGGCTCTGGTGCCAGGTACACCGCACTAGAAAGTGCCATTGCTGGTTCTAGTTCAACTTTCCTTGCCAGCGTCTTTCTCTTCTTCCTTCACCAGAGTTGGCTGTAGGCAGGGTTTATGATGAGAAAGCCAGGCACACTGGGGAAGACTTCCCTGGGCTCACTCCTGAGCATTTCTCCCAAGCTCAAGGGTAGTGTTTCCTTAGAAGAAGTGGGCTGGATAGGAATGACACTTCCATGCGCTTCCTTCTCTGCCTGAGGTAGGTAGGACTCAGGCTGTTTACTCCTGATTCTGCCCAGATCCCCAGGGAGAAGTTAGTGTGCTTTGTTTTAGATAATTATCATTGGTTGAATTGGACTTTTAGGTTATTTTGAGAAGCTATATAAAACACTGTTGCTTGTGCAATGACTGTTTTACAACCTGTCCAGTCCATTGGAATTCTTCTCTCCCCTTAAGTTCTGTCAAGTTTGCAAACACCAATGTGCCAGCAAATCCAGAGAGGAGATTCAGTCACCATCACCATTATTGATTGGACGTAGGGTTCACCATCCTCTCTATGTCTCAGGACTATTTGTTTGCTGGCCATCTGTTCTTGTGTTAGCATGTGATTCTCCAACCTGTTCCTGGTTGGAAATGGAAAAGTGTAAAGTTCTGCATAGTACAGTCTTTGACACACTCAAACATTCAGAGGCCAGCTGCAGATGTGTTTGAGGCAAGATGTGCTCTATTCTTGGAATTCCTTCTTTTTCTTGCAAGCAAATATATTGATCCAGAGCAAGCTCTGCTGAAAGAAAAGGTAAAAGCTTGGTTGAAGAGAGCCAATTGTTATACTTTTGGAACAAGACACATAGTAAGATTAAATTTATACTTTATAAAATTGCTTGGGAAAGTCATTATTTATAATATTATAATAAATGAGAAAACTAATTGAGGAAAAAAATGTGAAAATTCTGTGTGGTTGTGTCCTAATATTTCTGAAATAATAATAATTAAAAAAAATACATACTTCCCTGGGGAAGTAACTTGCCATGAAAATATTGAGAGGATCTGTGTTTAAAATATTTCATCAGAGTTCAATCACATTGTAGTTCTCTGGGAGCTGAAACCACCTCCTTTTCATCTTTGTAGCACCCCTTGTAACAAGCAGGGCCTAGCTCCTGTTCATAAAATTGAAAAGAAAAGATGGCTGTGGAGTTACTGCTCTTCACATTTCCCCTTCTCTTGTAGGAACTGCAAGCTCCTCCACCTTGCTCCAAGGCTCTGGGAATGGCGTTGCTGCCACCCACCCTCATCTTTTGTCTGGTTCCCCTTGCTCCTCCCCTGCCTTCCACCTGGGGCCCAATACCAGCCAGCTGTGCAGTCTGGCCCCGGCTGACTACTCCGCCTGCACCCGGTCGGGCCTCACCCTCAACCGATACAGCACATCCCTGGCAGAGACCTACAACAGGCTCACCAACCAGACCAGCGAGACCTTCGCCCCGCCCAGGACTCCCTCCTACGTGGGCGTGAGCAGCAGCGCCTCCGTGAACATGTCGATGGGCGGCGCTGACGGGGACACCTTCAGCTGCCCGCAGACCAGCCTGTCCATGCAGATCTCGGGGATGTCCCCTCAGCTCCAGTACATCATGCCTTCACCCTCCAGCAACGCCTTTGCTGCTAACCAGACCCACCAGGGCTCCTATAACACATTCAGGTTACACAGCCCCTGTGCCTTGTATGGATACAACTTCTCCACGTCCCCCAAACTGGCTGCCAGTCCTGAGAAAATCGTTTCTTCCCAAGGAAGCTTCTTGGGGTCCTCACCCAGTGGGACCATGACTGATCGGCAGATGTTGCCCCCTGTGGAAGGAGTGCACCTGCTTAGCAGTGGGGGCCAGCAGAGTTTCTTTGACTCTAGGACCCTAGGAAGTTTAACTCTGTCATCATCTCAAGTGTCTGCGCATATGGTCTGATGAAATCCTTAAGTCCAATGATACATTAGAATTGATCTAATGTATTTTCTGTCTTTGTTTTCTCTTTTTTTCTTTTTTCTTTTTTTTTTTTAAAAAAAGCAATATGAAAAGAAACTATGAGTAGCTTGTAAAATGTACATATAATAGAAAATGAATGCTCACTGAGTTTTTTTGTTTGTTTTTTTTTACTTATGGTGAGATTGTAATTATCTATGGTATATATGTATACTGTACATAGCATGTAGAGTTTTGAAGTCTACGAAACCACATCATCTTTCTGCCCTCCCTCCCGACTTTATCCAGTTGCACAGAGTATTGACATAAATGTAGTATGTTTAACCAGAGTTCTCAGACTCTTTCAAAAACCAAACAGCAAACTTAAAACTTGGCAATGATACGAACCAGACTAAGACTTATAACAGTTATTCAGAAAAATGCTCTATGCCATTTCATACTTGAGTGTTGATAACCAGCAGTAACCAGCACACAGAATCTTGTGATTGCTGTTATTGTTGGGCACAGGGTGAGAAACTAAAATGCAAAAGCCAGTTGAAGTCTCAGTGTTCGTTCTGAAGTATTTATAATTGTGGAGAATTAGCTTTTGTGTTCTTGTTTGCTTATCACAGATAGTATATGACTGTGATTCTGTAAAAATCCATAACCCATAAAAAATATTTCCCTAAAGAAGGTGGAAGAGAGGCTTGTGATTTTTTTTTTTTTAATCTTTGGGCATATAAGACGTGTATATTCATTTGCAGAGAATAAATTTCCATTATTTTTTATTTTTTGCTGAGTTTATTTAGCAGACCATTAAAGAATGTGCTGTAAACATTTTTAAGTTCCAGTTTTCTCTGGGGAAGGGATATGTAAGTGGAATGACAAAGAGAAAACAAATCCATCTCAAATTCTTTGATTCCAGTAAGAAATACCTATCTTTTTAAATCAAGAGGAATAATATTGTCAATTATCCCTTAGATTTTTATAGTGTGGTTTTTCATTCAGGATATTTTCTTCCATCTAGCTGAGAGATTCCTGACCCATAGTCTATCAACAAGGAAAAAGGCATTTATGCTGCTTATTTATGTCTTGTAACTCCTACAAATTGAAACCTCTCCCCTTCTTAACCTTGTCTCTCTGTCTGAGTTTCAAAACAGATAGATTCTGGGCTTTGCTGGTGTTAAGTAACCGTACGGGATTTCAGGGGGTTATCGCCAGCAATCTGTCTTTTGGGGGCTGCGGTGCAAAGGCCAAAGCCGGAACTCTAGAGGCCCTCCTGGAGGACTGAGGAGGAAGACACCAATTATGATAAAGGAGCCATAAAACTTTTAACCTCAACAGCATCTTTAACTTTGAAAAAAATGAAAACAGCATTACCTTTTTAAAAATTCCTAAAATAACATATACGTGGTTTAAAATTTCAAAACAAGTAACCTTGATAGCTCATTATGAGATGAATAGGAAAGGCTACAAATGCATGGCGAGACACATTACCATATGTCTGTTTGAAAAACTAAAACAGTGTATCTGTCCCTGGACTCATTGCTGTTCATATATTTTCCAAGAGAAAGCAGTGTGATTGCCTTCAGTGGTAAACAGAGTTGCTTTAACTCATCCCCAGTTTAGATGGGGAAAGAGTGTGGCTCCTGATGACCTTTAGAGCAGCACAGCTGTTAGGTGTTTCGGGGATTAACTATCTCAACAGGATTTGCACAGGATGTGACTCTGTTTATAGCTATTGATAAGTTTCTTCATACATTCTGTAACAGTTCATCAAATTAATTCTGATTTTTAAATTTAAGATCAGCATGAAGGGACATGAAATATTTCCAATAGGTAGACCTATATGAGATATTTGTGTATGGTATTAATAGATGGATAAAAGACTTGGGAGAAGTCCTATGAGTACATCCCAGCCTTGGTGCTTGGTATAATTCAAGGAGGACAAGAGTTTTCCATCTTCAGAAAAGCATGGAAGTAATGATCTATACACATATGCATTAATAAGGAAAGCATTTTCTTTTTTGCTGTTGGTGGTTTGAGATGAAACCTTAATACGAGTATTATTAATCTTTTTTTTAATTTAGCAATATTGTACAAATGCTGTTTCCTTTTGATTATTCTGTAAATATTAATCACATGTCACTTCAATGTCTAAGCTTTTTATCATTATATTAAATGACCTACATGCATTGATAATTATAATTATATATCTGTATTTTATTTTAAAAAGTGCTTAAAAATTATATATTAAAGTGTGTTACTAAACCCTTTTATGATGTTATAGGGTCATCATTTAAAATGTTGATACGTGTCGCTCCAAGAATAAGCACACACATAGCATACGCCAAACACAAATTGTGTAGCTTTCCATTGGAAGGCATGGAGGAATGACCTTTTTTTCCCTTTTCCTTTTTCATGTGTTAAACACAATTTCTTGGTGCTCTGACCATGCCATTGAAGGTGAAGGCCTGACGGAGGTTGAACACATGCAGATTCACATTGAGGAAGGCAGTCTGGTATGTTTTGTTTCAGGTCCAGGGGAGAAGGGCAAAGATACAAGAATGAGCTGCTTGTCCCACTGACCAGTGATGACAGATCACTTCTAGACCTTCTGACGAGAAAACATTCCAAGGGACACTGTGATGAGATGAGGCTGCTGCTATCGCAACCAGCCACATTTTGAAAATTAACACTCGCTTCCATACAAGCTCCCTCCCAGAGGTCAGCAGCTTTTCACAAGTGTGGCACCCAGTTGCTGACCCCTATTTCTGGAATGTAGGGGGTCAGGAGACTTCAGTGGCCCCCAGAGGAGGTTGGGGCACAGAGTTGCTGATATAGCAAAGGATCACTATTTACATTAATTTACACTCAATACATTAGTTAAGGAAAATTTTGAACAAAAGGAACCTCACTTTAAAACTGAATTCCTCTTGAGACATCACTCCTCATATTTAGACCTATCAGCAACTTACACTTTAACTTGAAGTAGATAAAAGAGAAGCTTTATAGGTAGCTGGAGGTTTTTTTTAGGATAAAAGAGTAATATTTGGAATAGGGTAATTCTGGGAAGGTCTGAATAGGGGGAAGAAGGTGTAAGAAGAGGGATTTCTAGCCAAACTGGATATAAAGCCATTAAAAGTAATAATTTCATGAGCTTCTTTCAGGAGTTATGGTAGAGTCGGAGGATGCTACTTTAACGAGCTAATTGGATAAGTCTGTAAAGAATCTTTCATTTCAAATAAAACCATGCTGAGTTTTCTCCTGGGATATTTATGGACCATCTCCATGGACATTTTCTTAAACCTTCCACTGGAAAGAAAATAATTTTATTAAATTACTAGAGGCCTGGTACATGAAAATTCAGCACTGGAGGAGGGCCCCTCAGCCTGGCCTATCCTTTATGGGCGGGAGCTAACCCAGTAATCAGGGGAAGGCGACACTCTCATTACACCTCTGCTGCTGCCACTGCTGGCAGCACAAGCCTCTGCTGGCCCTGGTTATCTGCACATCAGACCAGCCTTGGGAGGCTGGGCAGCCACCATCTGAGGCTTGCCTGCATCTTGGGCCAGCATTGGGCGACTGGGGGGCTGAGGAGACTGGAGGACTCTGGAAGCAGGTGCAAGGAGCGGCCAGACCCATGTGGGGGCAGGCCAATCTATGCTGCATGCCTGCCACCCCAGCAGGGGGAAAGGGGGTCTGAGGAGACTGGGCACTGCCATTTTTGAGGGCATGGTGGTCAATTAGCATATTTCCTCCTTATTGGCTGTGGACACTGCCAGTTTTGTGAGAGTGTGACAGTCAATTAGCAAATTCTCTCTTTATTAGATAGGATTACCACATTGTGTTTTAATCTTGTTGATTACTGTTCTTTATAAGAGGTTCTTAGATAAGCTGAGAGTGAACAGTTAATAATGTAGACATGCATGATTGCAGCCTTCTAGCAGCTCAAGCTTAAAAACATTGTAAGTGCTGTAATTGAACAAATAACAAATATATAAACTTAGTTTCCATCTATTGTACATGCTGATAGACTTTCAAATCATAAAGAAATTTTGGTATGGAGAGAACATAATTTCCTTAGGAATTAGGACACTTGGTTTCAAACCATGGATTTCCCAATATGATTTTGGACAAAAGCTTAGCCACATTAGGTCTCAGGTTTTTTTGTGTGTATAAAAGGAGTAGCTGGGATGAAAATCTTTATTATTTCTTTCAGCTTCAAATTCATGAGTCCTAAGTATAAAAATAACATTCAGCTTAATAGTAGGAAAATAATTTTATTAAAATATACCTTGTGGAATATAGAATGTATGTTATTTACAAAGAATATAATACCATGAGGCTTATTTTATTTATTTTTATTTATTTGTTAGTTTTTTGTTAATCCTCGCCTGTGCATGTTTTTTTCCATTGATTTTTAGAGAGTGGAAGGGAGGGGGAGAGACAGTGAGAGAAACATTGGTTATCTCCTGCACGTGCCTGCAAGCAAGGTATGCCCTTGACAGGAATCAAATCTGAGACCCTTCAGTCCATGGGCTGATGCTCTAACCATTACTCTAACCTAGCTAGGACACCACAAAGCTTATTTTGAATGTACTGGCCTACTTATTTATTTATTTGTTTTTAAAGGAATGACATTTTATTTAAATATATTTTATTGATTTTACACAGAGGGGAATTGAGAGGGATAGTTAGAAACGTCGATGAGAGAGAAACATCGACCAGCTGCCTCTTGCACACCCCCACTGGGAATGTGCCCGCAACCAAGGTACATGCCCTTGACCGGAATCGAATCCGGGACCTTTCAGTCCGCAGGCAGACGCTCTATCCACTGAGCCAAACCGGTCTCAGCTGTACTGGCCTACTTATAATTGATCTTTTAAATGGAACTGTGTATTATTTAATTACAATATGTAAAACATATTGTATTTTAGTATTTAAAGGGAGCTGAACTTAATATATTTCCTTCCTTTAGTGAATGAGAAAAGATTAATAAAATTGTTTTCATGATGCTCTTAATTGCATAGCATAAAATTACTTTACTTTGGAATAAGTATGGCATCTAGTAAAATATCTAGAGATAATTCCAAGTTCATTAAAAAATTCATTTAAATCTTCATCAAGAAAACACTTGTGTTTGTCATTTCAAAAGGTTTTTATTCATGCTAAAACTCAGATACAATAAAATGTAATAATTGATTACTCTGCATTTCTTTGAGTTTATACAAAGCTGGATCAATATATACATTCCATGTCCCGTTTTAAATTATATTAATTTGGTCAATAGAAAAACTCAAGACCAGTAAATTTTTCTAAATTACAGCTTTATTGAGATATAACTCACAAACCATGCAATTCACTTATTTATAGTGAACAATTCAATGGTTTTTAGTATAGTCAGAGTTGTACAACCATTGCTATAATCAATTCTAGAACATTTTCATCACCCTGCAAAAAATTTCATTTTCTCTCCACTCTGCTTTAATCCAAATCTTAGGCAATCACTGGTTTACTTTTTGTCTAGATTTACCTATTCTGGACATCTCATGAAAATGGAATCATACATTATGCGGTTCTTTGTAAGTGGCTTCCTTCACTTAGCACAGTTTTTAAATGTTCACACATTGTAGAATTTAACAGTATTTAGTTTCTTTTTATCATTGAATAATATTTGATTTTAGGTATATAACACATTTTATTTACCCATTTATCAACTGATCAACATTTGGGTTGTTTCATTTTTTTTTGGCCGTCATGAATAATGCTGCTGAAAACATTGGTGTACAAGTTTTGTGTGGACATATGTTTTCATTTCTCTTGGATATATGCTTAGAAATGACATTTCTGGGTTCTTTCATAATGTTTGTGGAAATTACAGGCTGTTTTCCAAAATGATAGTACCATTCTACATCCTTACCTGCAACGTGTGAGGGCTCAGATTTCTCCATGTCCTTACTAACAGTTGTTACTATTAGTCCTTTTTATTCTAGCCATCTTAGTGGGTCTGAGGTGGTATTTCACTGTGGTTTTGATTTGCATTTTCCTGATGATATTATTTTTCTGATGATGCAGAGCATCTTTTCCTGTGCTTCATTGGCCATTTGTATATCTTTTATAGAGGAATATCTATTGTAATTAGATCCTTCACCCATTTTTCTTTGGGTTGTCTTTATCATGGAGGTATGAGTTCTTTATGTATTCTAGATAAAAGTCTCATCAGATATGATTTGCATAACATCTTCTCCCATTAGGTGGCCTGTCATTTTATTGATGATTTCCTTTGCATCACCAAAGTTTATAATTTTAAAGAGATCCAATTTATCTATTTCTTTTGTGGCTTGTGCTTTTGGTATGAGGGTCAAGACAGTTCTATGGACTTTTTGAGTTTGACTTTTCATTTTTAGTAGAAGTACTAACAACAGAAGTGCACTTTTAAAGTGATTTTCAGGTGTATAAGTTTAATAGTATTTGATAAATTACCCCTCTTCCCAACACACCTGAAATGTTCTTGGGTAAATAATTATACATTTTCCAGTGTCTTGAAAGGAAGGTAAAAGGATCTGAAAGCATTCTCAAATTTTTATTACCATAGGAAAAGTTGGTACTTTCAATATTTATTCAATCAAGAAATATTTATTGAGAATCTATTTGCTTGGCGTTACTTTAGACACTTGGGGTACAGGAGTGAGAAAAACTTTTGGTGTCTTTAAATGCCTTATAAAAGTTGAAATGCTGTTTTCCAGGAAAAAAACCTTCGTACTATAATATATCACAGTTGGCAATGAAAAAGTGTTGCCTCTCGGCTTCTCTGAGTTGGTGCCCTCACCCTTATTACGATGTTACACATCCCAGATGGTCACTGCAAAATGCTTGCTCCTGTGCCAAGATACAACAGGGATGCATTATCGCCTTAACTCTGAGTTTGCTTTGTGGTTTTTTTTGGAAACCCTAACATCATTTAAATGCAATTTTCTCAATTTGGCTCTGTTTACGGAACTGTAATAAGATATTTCTCTATTAATAGCAGGAAGGAAAACCTTGCTTGTTTAGGGTTTTGGAAAACTCATGCACATTTTTGTTAAAGGTATTTGGTGAAATGGATTGCAGAGATTTGCAGATTCTGGTTTATTAATTTGCCTAAATGCATTTCAGGGTAAAATTAGTTGAATGGTATGTTTTAAAAAACAAAATAGCAGCTCTCACTCAGCAACAATAAAGACAGGCATTTCTGTCAAGGGACTTTGCATAGTTCCAGTAGTCCCTTGCCTCAGGGAAGCTTGGCTCAGAATGAATGAATATCACGGTGGGTTCCTTGTAGCTTCTGCCCATTTTATTTTCTGAATTTGATGACTTTGTTGTGTGGGGAAGACAGGATCCAGAAGCTATATACTAGTATATGTGAATGTCTGTCGTGTACTCAGTTTTACTTTGAGAATGGGAGGGCAGGGAAACAGAAATATAAAAATTTAGAGCTAGAAGACCTTGAGAGATCAAGTAGGAGAGTTGTTTGGAGAAGTGGAGAAGTAAATGACAGTCAGAGGTAACAATTTTGACTCATCTACAAGCTTCAGACATGATATTCAGCAAGTTCCATGATAGTTTCCACTAATCACATCAAACCTTTTCAAGTTTCCTTGTCTTTGCTTTTTCCTCAGGTCTGAATGTCCTTCAAACCTACATTCTCATCTTTTTGAGGACTTAACTCAAATCTTTCACAGTTTTTATCTCTTCCATCTTCCTTTCCCCAGTGAAATACATTCTCCCTCTAAAATGTTGTCACAGCACTCTGTATATGCCTGTCTTGAAAGAAATATATCGCAATATAAACTTTTCATGTAAGTCAACCAGCCCAGCTATAATAGGAGACCCATAGGGAGGGAGCTGTATCTTGTTTATGTTTGCCACAGCATATGATAAAGATAAAAAGTGATTCTTGATTTAACATGAGTTGCACTGGTTTTTCAAGTTCTTCATTTCTGTAAGCCTGGTATATTTGCGATTCTGCTTTACTACAAAAGACTGGGGAGTGTTTCTTGTGAAACCTCTAGAGCAGTGGTTCTCAACCTTTCTAATGCTGCGACCCTTTAATACAGTTCCTCATGTTGTGGTGACCCCCAACCATAAAATTATTTTCCTTGCTACTTCTTAACTGTAATTTGCTACCGTTATGAATTGTAATGTAAATATCTGTGCTTTCTGATGGTCTTAGGCAACCCTGCCAGTGGTTCACAGCCTGTGGGTTGTGATTCTACAGTTATGAAATAGCAATAAAAATAATTTTATGGTTGGGGGTCACCACAACATGAGGATATGTATTAAAGGGTCACAGCATTAGAAAGGTTGAGAACCACTGCTCTAGAGGATGACATTGAAAGCGTAAGCCTGATACACTAATGAGCCTGATGCACAAATGCAACTGGTTTGGGTCTTATCTGTCATCTAACTAGCAAGCAAGTAATTCTTCTGACATCCTCCTATCAACATTATTTAGTAAATCTCTATGGCTATATCTATTAGACCTTAAGTAAGAAAAAAGGGATGAGTATTCTATATACAGGCAAGGGGAATATTTCATCATTTCTATAATTGAATGTTGCTCACCTATAAAAACCCAAGTGATTCATATTTTATTTTTTGTTTTGTTTTTCTGTGTGTGAGGTGGGGGGAGGTGTGAGATAGAAACATCTACCAGTTGCCTCCTGTATTCGCTCTGACTGGTGACCAAACTCACAACGTAGGTATGGACCCTGACTGTAAATCGAGCCCACAACCTTTTGGTATACGGGATGATGCTCCAACCAACTGACCCACCCAGCCAGGGCCCAAGTGATTCATATTTTAAAACAATCATTACAAAAAGGAAGTACATAAAGTTTATCCAAGCACCGCCTGGTTAGAAGGGAGAGCAGGGGAGAACTTACTATTTACCAAAGACAAGGAAGTCCTTTAGGAGTGTACTATTGGGGCCCAAAATAAACTGAGGGCACATGCTCTTCCATACTCTCAGTTTGTATATTTACCTTCACATAGAATTTTTTGGAATCAAAGATGTTCAGTGTTTAAACCACTAAGGAAGAAAACATGATGCTAATTATACTTGAGGCAAGGCTTTGTGCACCATTCTGTGCAACACGTGAGCCAATCACACAAGTCTTTCATTGCTTTGCAATTTCTTCTGCATTTCTGATTGCATTGTTTGGTATGCAGTAGGCTGTCCTTTTGCACATGTCTCCAACCATCTATATGGGGACTTCTTTTACTTGTTGGGTCCCATAAAAACATTTGGTTATTGCTCATAAGAAAAGGTGGAACTGATGTCATTCCTCTAATGATGACCTCACTGATGTCAGATTTATGCTCCAACTTTTCTCTCCATGTCTTTATATCTGCACAATAGCCTTTTTGTCTCAATGCTGCATCCTGATGTAATCTTCTTAAACACATTTTATTTTGTGGTTAAACTCAACCCCTATTGTACTGACAGGGCAAAAAACGCAAAGGCGGTGATTAAAATAGGGCCAGCATGACTGAATGGGCACACAGCGTGCAGGAGACAATGACATCATCATAGATGCTGCCTGTGTACTGCAGTGACTGTGAGATGTCATTGACTCTAAAGTGCATTTCTGTTTGGAAGATTTTAAAAATATAACCTTGCCGAAACCGGTTTGGCTCAGTGGATAGAGCATCGGCCTGCAAACTGAAAGGTCCCGGTTTCGATTTCGGTCAAGGGCATGTACCCTGGTTGTGGGCACATCCCCAGTAGGGGGTATGCAAGAGGCAGCTGATCAATGATTCTCTCTCATCGATGTTTCTAACTCTTTATCCCTCTCTCTTCCTCTCTGTAAAAGATCAATAAAAAATATTTTTAAAAAATAAAAAAATAAAAAAAATATAATCCTACATAGCCTCGGATCTTTAAAATATGGCATATTATAATTTATTTAAAATATTCTGTAGAATATTTGTGGAAAGATGTACCCCATTGAGAGTTAAATGGAAATGAAATGAAATGTGATATCTCATCTCAGTTTCCTTGTCCCCACTTGTTCTCCCTCCACTTTGCCTCTCAATCTCACCAAGACTTTCCTCTCCTCCTGAGAAAGTGGAGGATTTGAGGGTATCTTCGCAGGGTTGTCATGAACACAAACCTGTTGCCAGACTTTTGCTCAGCGAGAGAAGTACCTACAGTCAGTGCTGAACAGCTTTTCCTTCCTGCTCTGCGAACACTTGGCAGAAGCATTGATGACAGTTGCAAGAATGTGATGCACAGCAGTGTTCTTTACAGCAGTGTAATCTGTGTCATCAAATCCCCAGAAACCATGATTAATAGCAGCACTTGAGTGTGTTCTCAAGTTGTATATTTGGTAGTGATGAACTTTGATCTACGGTTTCACTTTAAAGATCGCTAAGACACAAACTTTGCCTGCAATCCTTCCATCTAATTGAAGCTCCCCATGGATACTGGATAGGGAAACATTTCATGCCATTGCTGTAAGCTGTGTGTTTATGACACCGTTGTGAGCACGCTGCTAATGGGAGCGGGGCGTGCCATGTCTAGGCACCGAGTAGTCAGTTGTCACACAGAGCACTCTCATCACCCAGAAGTGGCCAGTGCAAGGCTTTCATTAGGAACATGGAATGGAAAATGAACTCTGCAGGCATTTAGGAGTCAGTGACTTAGTCTCAGATAAAGTTGTTTTCTTGCATCTAGTGAGATGGGCTCAATCAGTATTTTCCCATTCTCCTCACCCCATCTTTCTCCCTCTCCATTTCAATGTAGAAACTACTCTTTACATTCTCTTTATAATTTATTTTTCTAGAGCATCGCTACTCATTAGAAATATAAAAAGAGCCACATAGGAATTTTTAATTTTCTGGTGACCAGATTAAAAAGAAACAGGGGAGCTGAAACCAGTTTGGCTCAGCGGTAGAGCGTCGGTCTGCAGACTGAAAGGTCCCAGGTTTGATTCGGGTCAAGGGCATGTACATTGGTTGCGGGCACATCCCCGGTAGGGGGTGTGCAAGAGGCAGCTGGTTGATGTTTCTCTCTCATCGACATTTCTATCTCTCTATCTCTCTCCCTTCCTCTCTGTAAAAAAATCAATAAAATATATTAAAAAATAAATAAATAAAAAGAAACAGGGGAGATTAATTTTAGTAAAATATTTTATTTAACCCAATATATCCTATCATAAATATCATAATTTCAACATGTAATTAATATAAAATTATTAATAGGAGATTTTATGTTTTGGAAGGACTAAGTCTTTGGACTCCATTGTCTATTTATGACAATAGCACGCCTCAACTTGGATGCTAAATTTTCCAACTTTTAGTGTAAAACAATAAAGTTGTGTTTACTGAAAAAATATTTTACATTGCTTGTTTTTAAATTTAAAGTTCAATTCATTAAGATTGAGCAAAATGAAAAATTTAGTTCTGCACTCACATTACTTAAAAATGCTCAATAGCCACCAGTGTCTAGAGGCTGCCATTCCTTTGATGCTCCATGAAAATGATTATTGGTTTATGACAAATAAGCATTAGGTATATCTGGTATTCTAGATTTGCATGCATTTTGGAAAGACGATATAATATGAGATTGGGTCTTTTATTTTTTTGGTCACTATAATAGAAGCAGAGGGGTCAAGATAGGGCAAGTGGTATGGAAACAAATGAAATTACTCAGAGAAATGTGGGCACGAGTGGGCTGGCCAGGGGAACTGTTCCCTACGACTGGTTCCCTACCCCTTGGACAGGAAGTTTTCCGGGATGGCCTGTCTTGGGCTTCTCCCTCTGCCACATGGTTTTAGATACAATCCAGGTTTTCTGAGAGTGTCTCACGCCAAGGTTTCCAGGCTGGCGGATACGATAGTAACTTCTTCTGATGAAATGGGACCAGCATGCGTGCTACAAGTTGATTAGTGATGTTCAAAGTACTAAACTGCTATCATCTGTAAATCGCAGGAACTGAGTCTCCAAAAAGAATGTTGAGCGAATGGAAATCCAATAAAAAGTAAAGTTGAGTTGTCATTAGAAAGGGGGTGTGTGGGAAGGGGATCCTATCAAAAAGGGGAAGCTGGACCTCTTATCTGTTCAGCTGACCCATCATAAACTTCAAAAAAATTCTTCTGGGCCCTGACACCCTCTTTCCTTCTGAAGTGAAAGTAGGTTGGATAAGGAGGATTATCGCTGTGGCTTCTAGAGATCATGCTTTCTTTCTGCTGTTACTGAATTCATAAGAAGAAAAGAAAACTGTGCTGTTCCCCAAATGACTCATTTATGGAGTCCACATTGGGATTATTCTGCAGGCCCTGAAGCCTGGGAACCTGAGCTGCTGTCCCAGGGACTGTCACTGTTAGAGACTGGAACAAATGGGACAGCTAAGATTATGGCCCTATAAAAGTTGTTCTTTAATTCCTCCTGCTCTGTTGGCATATCTGACTTGTGTGTGTGTGTGTGTGTGTGTGTGTGTGTGTGTGTGTGTGTGTTTCCACTCACAAAGAAGTGTGGTCATTAACCTTTTGAAAACAATGCTTTTTTTCTAAATCCTTCAAAATTTGGTCTTCATGTTGATTGTATGATAGGTAAGTCTCTGTTTGTGTGAGTAAACAGCCCAGGATTTCTTCTTAGCCCACTTCCTTTCTATCAGGCAATGAGGAGTCGGCTTTTTCGGGCGCTGTTAGCATCGGTGGTGTGAAATGGAGACAGGCAGAGCGCTGGGAGGTTTCCCTTTTTCTTTCTCCTTTATCCCCTTTCTCAAACTCTTTCCTAACATTGGCCTGAGGTTGTGAGTTGAATCCACTAAGGGCTATCACACTTGTGTTATTATGGGCTTTGGAGAGAGAGGGGGTGTGTGGGAGGGATTTCTCTAGGGAGGAGGATTCTCTTTGGAAATGGAACAGCTAATGCTAAGAATCACAACCGCTCTTTATTAGGCACTTACTATTTTTCAAATATTCTCTTAAGTCCGTTATCTACTTTAAGCAATGCAACCCATGTAACTGTGCCGGGAGGGAAGAAATATTTCCCATGTTATAGATGAGGAAACTGATACTCAGTGAGATTAAATAATTTACCAAAGTCACACAGTTAGTGAATGCTCAAACCAGTACTCACGCCGGGTCTGATTCACCTGCAGCCCACTTTACCAAGCGCTCAGTGTCAGTAGGCACTGCTAAGTGAGAGTCTTAGACTTCAGGTCCCTCAGCCCCAGTGCCTTCCTCTACCCAGCACTTCTCTCCAGGCTCCCTGCTTCCTCTGCCTTTTCTAATTTGCATGTACAACTTACCCTTTGGGTTTTGCTCCTGCTTGTGTGTTGGAGGTGGAAAGCGTCCAAGCTTAGAATACATTTAAAAACCAGGAAACGAAGCTTATCTTGATGAAAAGATACACACAAAATGTTGGAAAAGCAAGGGAGTCAGGAAGCAGTTCGGCCAAATGGGGCTGAGAAGAGAAGGTTGCAGAAATGAGAGGAACGTTTTGGTTTTCAATTCTGATGGTTTCAGTTCTAAAATAACACCTTTCATGTATGTGTATGTAGGGGACAGTGCTGTGTACATGCATATGTGTGTTTTAAAGACGCAAATATTTATATAATGCTTTCTACGTGCCAAGTAAAATTCTGAATGCATCCTGTGTATTTAACACATTTGCTCCTATCAACAGGCTCTGTGATGGGTTCTTATTCTTACTGCTAGTATCACCCCCATCTTAAAGGGGTGGATGCTGAGGATGAAAGAGAGGCTGCACAATGTGCCGAGGTCACACCATCTGTAAGAGGCAAGGTCGGGATTTGCACCCAAGGGTTCTGGCTTCAGAAAGCGGGTTCTTCAGCCCTGCCATCCCTGTCACGCCACCTGGTCTATGTTAGTGGACCTCAGGGTTTCCAAAGCACCTTGTAAATGCATCCCAAAGCATCTCGGCAGCAAGTGGGGCGCAGGGAGCTGGCAAGCAGCCAGTCTGCGGTTCAGTTCCGGGTCTTCTCTCTGCCCAGGACACTTTCTACTGTATGTAGCACATGGTAATTTCACCATAAGACTTGTTGAATAAATGTGTACTCTAGAAAGGGAAAGGGTTTTTTAAACATCGTGATACTGGGAATTGGGACTGGGATGCTGGGAATATATATTCTTAATTCTCAGTTGTAGGACACAGCCCTTCACTCCCTCACTGCACGTACACACACACACACACACACACACACACACACACACACACACTTACATACATACATAGACACACACACACATACTGCACTGTTTAGTTTCCAATTCGAACACTACCCAAAACCAACTGATAGGTGTCAAGTTCTTGCACAGATGCGTCCCTCGAGAGAATCTTGCTGAGAAAGAGTAAGTCTTTTTCATGGATTGGTGAGAGGTATTTCTCAATTTAAACCCTTTTCAGGATCACCTGCCCAGACCCCAGCGCAGACCCACTGAGCTAGCGAAGTGGATGGAGAGCGACCGTCCCAGAGTGTCCCTTGGATTCCCCCGCTGAGCAGGGCCCTCCGCAGTAACCGGGGAAGAAATGTGTGAGCCAAAACACATGAACTCTTGAATGCAGCCAGTTTCTTTCCCCGCAGCTCTGTAAAATCAAAGTTTGAGGCACCGCAGGAGCTCTTTTAAAATGTCCTGGCCGGCTTGCTGCAGCCCAGATGTTGTTCCAGTCGCCTCACTGCAAGCTCCAGTAATCGCATGACTTGCACCGCTCGGCTGCAGACCCGCTTGCCTCCGCTGGCACCGCTCCGTGGATGTTACAGATGCCACAACTCATTTCTTTGAAGTCGGTGTGTTTTTTAAAAAAACACCCCTTTCGACAGACTTGACCCAACTTCTCATTATATAAGCTGATCTGTTGGAACATCTGTCACCATCGCGGCTTCGGCCCCCATCCTCCACTGAAGTATAATAACTTGACATTAATAAATAATGAGGGGGTGGTGAGTTTAGCGCACGTATTATGAGGCATCGGGGCTACAATGGCGAGCTTTAATCTTTCAGGAAGACCGAAAGCCTAGATTAAGCAAACAAGGGAAACGCAGCGAGGGCCCAGATGAAAACTTCCAACTATTGCTTGAGTAAAAAAAAAAAAATTATAATGTATCTCCCATAATTGACTGTCTCTTAATAGTACAGATGGACACAAGGTTAATGGGAAGGACTGGAGCTTCCTTCATAGCTGGAGACACATTAACACAGTGTCTTCCATTCTCATCCTCATGGTTACTACACCTCCAAATGCCCTCTTCCGCCCAGAGAAACTATTTTCTTAGCAAAAAAAAATATTATAATTCATTCTCATTATGACCTGCACCCGGTACGATGCACTTAGCTAACACCAGCGCATGAGAATCTCGCTGGTGTTGTGAATGCTTGAGCACTCCTTATCCTTCTTGCGTACCTGCTATGTGAATACCTTCTGGGCATGTGCTAGTGACTGCCCCTTTGTGCACACAGAAAAGATGGCGAGTCTAGTTATGCTTTAGTGTGAAATCCACAGTTTGTGAAATTCAAATATATTTCCATTTATGAATGGCCCAAGTTAACCCACAATCAAGGCAAACACATGTAGTTAGAAATATGTCAAATGGGATATGGTTCCAGCTTTTATTCTTCAGGGCTCTCTCTCTCTCTCTCTCTCTCTCTCTCTCTCTCTCTCTCTCTCTCTCTCTCTCACACACACACACACACACACACACACACACACGCACACACCCATGCACGCTCTTACCCTATACTTATGTGTCCAGATCCTGCCTGTTTTTTTGCTTTATGAAAACTCTCTAATAACAGAAATAGCACCTGTCTGGTTTAGCCTGTACAGCTCCAACGTTGTGTCATGCATGTGGATGCTTCATAAATATTTAATGACAAAGGAAACAGTGCCTTAAGCGAGGATGGCAGCTATGACTCCCACTTCAGAGATGAGAGGAAGGAAGGGTAGAGATGAATGGTTTGGAGCCCATACCGTGAGTCAGTTACAAAATGCAGGTTGGAAGGTTGAATCCCTGGACTGGGCCTCTGTTTTCCAGATTTCTACAGAGAACCCATATCTTTGGTGTTGGATGAGAAGCATGCTAAAATTAAAACAAACACACAAACAACCCACAGATCTCTGGAAGCTTACATTATAAAAAGGAGGTGGTGCAGAAGCCAAAACTAAGAGTACTAAAAAGTGAGACCTGCCAACTCAGTAGATACTGGTGACCAAGTGGGAAAAGATGGGAAGTTTACCTGCTGGTGCCAGCCCCGGAGAGACCTCCCCTTAGTTCCTTTGAGGCACACTTTCACACAGTTCCCTGTGGTGATGCAAAAGCTTCCTTTCCTTCTCCCAGAAATAGTTCAGCGTAGCTTGCCAGAGTTCTTTGAGAATGCGACTCACTAGAGGCTGTAGACTGGGTCACTGAATCCACCTCCAGGAGTTCACCTGAAAGGGATTGTAGATAGTTTTTTAAATGCACCATACTTGCATTTATTTCCCATGTTATTGCAAGTTCTCAAGTAGAAATTGATTTATTTCAGTCTCTTCAGACTGATGCTGCATGTAATTTTTTCTTGACTCAACACAGAGGTATCAGTCCCGTTAAAGTGAAGACTCAAGCTGCTTGCTAAAATGCTAGGTAATTTTGATATACATTTATATCCCCCAAACTAAGTTTATTTTAATTGGAATAGTTGAGTTGTCAATGTTCTGGTAACTTACCCTATTTTGGTATAGCACCTTCTGTTTCTGAGCAATTCTTAATTTGGCCTCAGAACTCAGAAAAGAGAGCAAAAATAGTATAAAAGATATTTATATGTGGATGTAATAATTTGGGATAGTTTATATCCTACCTGTCTAGGGTTGATGTGTAACAAAATACAACATCATTTCATATGCTATGAGGCAGAACTTAGCCTTGCACCATTGACATTTTTGTCTAATTTCTGTTATGAAAATACATGTAATCACTTTACACTATTGGCTTTAGGCTCTTTAGTTGTCAACCCGATAACCATTATTTTTTTCTTTCTTCCTATCAGAACTTCAATTTTGTTTGGAGAATTATTTACCTTTCTTAACTACCTTGCAACTCTTGCAGACTATGTAATATATATATATATATAAAGTACTAAGTGACCAACCAGATGCCCATCTGACTGTCCCTACTGACTGGCTAGTACATATGATGCACACTGGCAATATATATATATATGCCTACATGACTGAAAGAGCAAACGACTGGTCAACCGATTGCTATGACATGCATTGACCACCAGACACTCAAAGCAGAAGCTGCCCCCTGGTGGTCAGTGTGCTCCCATGGCAAACTTCCCATGGTCTTTTCCCCTGGCTGGCCTCGCGCCTCTCCCCCACCATGGGCCCCAATAGGGACTGGGAGAGATGGCTCTGATTGGTCCCAATTACCGGCCAGGCTGAGGGACTCCACTCTCATGATTTTGTGCACCAGGCCTCTACTATAGATATAATCCTAGAGATGGAAGCGTCATTTTGTGAGCCTCAAAATCAAGGCACAGTAAAGATAAGTTGAAAACTGAGGATTTGAGCCTTGTATATGAGAGCATGAACTCTGGACATTTTTCAGTGGGTCAGGTAGAGCCACTGACAGGTTTGAGCATAAAAGTTGTAAAAGTGGCTTGTGGGGTCAGTTGTATGTAAGGAAGATTCTCTGTAGTAATGGAGGTTAGAGGCAGGCTGTGAGGAGGCTGGGCTTTAAAAAAAACAACAGTTCTCTGAAATAGATTACTGAACCATATTATAATTAACTACTGAGTCAGTTTTGGGATTCATTTGATGTGAAATTGAATGTTATTAGAATGTGGAATCTGACTTTTAGGTAGAGATGAATGATTTAGCTGAATAGCCAGTATACATGAATGTCCTGTTTTTCCTCTTTGCTTTTTCCTTCCTCTGCTCTCTCTACCATCCACTCTCACTCCCTTCCTCCATCCCTCTCAACCTCCCTCCCTTTTTCCTTTTAACCATTCCATTTGTGGCTTTATTCCAGTCCAAGAATGATCAACTTTAGAGAACTTAGAAGTTTCATCATGTATGCGTGCATGTATGTGTGTGTGTGAGTGTGTGTATGTCTATGTGTGCACACACACATTTAGCCATTTGTAGGGGTGTCGAACTCAATCAGAGAAGGGGCCAAAATCTAAAATCCAGCCTAAATCGCGGGCCGAATGGTTTACTGAACAGTCATAAACTGTCATTGTGATGGAAACGCAGCGGAGTGCAGTGATGACAGCGCGGTGCAGGCCACATTGCAAGGCCTGGCAGGACGGATTTGGCCCGCGGGCCTTGTGTTTGACACATGTGAACTAAGGTAAAATCAATGGAGAGGGCACATTGAAGGACTATTATCCAGAGTAATAGTGGCTTATGTGAAGTTTCTCATTAAATCAATTTGCAGCCTTCTTTGGCTGTATGATATTAGGAAACTCATTGTTAGAGGGAACCATAATCCCTCAGTGGTGAAAGTTTGGCAAGCTAACTGATAGATTTTTGTGTTCTACTTTCTAATGCTCCAATTTGGTCTGGAGTACATTTTTTTATGGGAAATAGCCTGGATGTGCATAAACTAAACTGAATACTACTTCCTGCCCTCCCTCCAGATTAAGGAAAATCAATTAAAAAATTTTTTTTTGTCTGCAGTATATTTGGAAGACATTCAGCTCCTTCTTGGTGAGCATTCAGCTGATTGCCATTTGGGACGTAGGGTTGGGAAGTGAGAATGTTTGCTATTGCCCTTTCTGTAGACAGTCAGAAACAAACAAACCAAGAAAATCTATAGGCTCCTAACAGATGGGTTTTAAAAAGTAGGTCATGTTTTGAGCCCACCAACTTTGATGACATCCTTGTAACAGAAACTGGATTCTTCAGTGTCAGGACAATACAAATGAGGTTCTAAAATGGTCTCTGGATCTGTTACAGCTTCCAAGTACAGCTGGGAAAAAAGTTGTGGAGGGAGGTCTCTAAGGAATCTGGAAAGTAAAAACCATGCCGGAAAGCCCTGGATTCATTGTTCTGTCTTCTTATTCCCCCTTGATGGAAGATATTGGGATAGACTCAGTCCTAAAGGAATTAAGATGATACACAGATTTTAGGAGGGGGCAGAGAGAGGTTGTGTGTATGTGTGTGTATCAAAGTGAGGATCAATTTTTTTTCTTTTTTAATGAGAAACTTAAAGCCTATGGAAGCTACATAACTAAGCAAAGCGGTTGCTGCTGCTTTTTTAACATGGTCTGTTTCTGGTAACTGAAAGCTATTAATAAAAGGTAAGGTGTGTGGCCTGTCAGGAGGGAAGAAATCCACCCATCTTCCCTTTGGCCTGGTGTGCAGCAGGAAACCATTTTTGATAATAGAATTATGTGCAGATTAAGTTAATGAGCTTGAAGCTCAGAGGAAAAGGATTATAGATCTGTGAGAACTCACAAGACTAAGATAAACTGCCTATTTTCAACTCTTACAGCGCTGAAGAGGAAAACAAAATACTTTCTTAGGTCCAAATATCTGTGGTTTCCCAGGCTTCACGCCTCATTGCTGTGTGAGAACAACAATTGGAAACCAGGAGGCACATTTATACATCAACACGGTTTTGCCTCCAGCAGAATGAAGGACGAAGCGGCCTCCCAGATTACCTCTTATTGATTGTTTGGCTGACCCAAACGCGAGTCCACCAGAAATCTGTTTCCTAAGCTTAACTCTCACAAAATGCTGCTGAGTTAGAAATACTTTTCCATTACTTTGTGTCTTTTCTAGAGAGGACTTGCTTTTTATCCCTTCCTCATGATCCATCAATGTCTGAGATACATAAATATATTTTCTTTATAGCTTTTTCATCTTGACTATAAGTTTTTTTTTGATTGATACAGAAATTTAGCATTACAGCCTATTTACCAGTCCCTATTAACACTTTTTGCCTATATGTTGATATTTGTATTATAAACTTTCAAAATTGATTCTTCAATAGAATAGGCTCACACTTATGAAGATGAATGATTTTGTGTCATCAATTCTATCATTCCCTTCCCAGTCAACCTGATAGATGTCTAGCATTTCATATCCATACTGGGTGAGGAAAGAAGGGGGCAAGACAATACAATACTACTACTAATGCTTACATTTAATTAAAAAATATATATATATGATGTTTGAATATACTGGAATTATTCTTAACTTCACCTTGCCTTTTTCCTTTTACATAAAATGCTTGTATGGGACAGAGGTTTATCTGGTTTACCTATTATTCAATTGAATAGACATAGAATGGCTCATCTTTGGTAATCCTAAAGTATTCCTGCAATTATGTTAATTGTTCTTGAACTACAGACGACAATAAAAATTATTAACATAAAGAGGTTAGCAAGAAAATCACTTGCCTAGCATACAGACAGCTTCTGGGCAAACTCAAATAATCTATCCATAGCACATATCTTGGGACTTTTTATTAAGAGAAAGAACTTAGAATGAGGGTGTGATGACTGATGCTCAACTTACTGGAGCATCATTCTGAAATAGCTCTTTAGGAAGAATAAAAATGTTATAAGACAACTAACTAATTTACCCCAACTTTCAATAGGAGATATGTATTTTGATTCTCAACTTCGTATAGATTCTTTCAGCTTTCCTATTCCTAGAAATACAAAATAGAAGTGACCTATTGTTTTGTTTTACCATAGTCAGTCACATTGTACTTCAATGCTGTCTATGTGGACAGGTCCTGTATTAGGTGAGATAAAGACACAAATGCACATACACATCAATATACAAACACACAGTTCAGTGGTTTCAACACACATAAAAATAGATTCATATTGAGTGGTGGAGTGTACCAAGGTCTGGACTGATCCAGAATGTAGGCTAATCAAAATGGTGCCTGTATGTTTCACCAAACTCCAAAAAGAGTGGAGTAAGAGAAATCTAAGAGATCTTTTAACCCAGTATTAATCAAAACATCTTAAAAACATAATATATATAATATTTAAAGCAAACCATAATTGGGAGAAAAACAGAATTAGTAAGAATTATGTTTAACAACCCACACACAACCAAATAACTGAAACAGAAGTCTCATAAAACAATATGTGAAAATGCAACTTTTATCCTATCCATTCCTATCCATTTCTATCCTATCCTTTCCTATCCTATCCTAGCCTAGTCTATCCTAACCTATCCTATCCCATCTTTTTAAAAATTGCCAGTGGCAACCCACTAAGTTCATATTATGTCCCTCTAATGGTGATAACTCATAGTTTGGAAAATAGTTTTCTACCTTATTTACTAGAAGAGAAAACTGAAGTCCGGAGACCTCAAAAGAGTTCTCCAAAGTCACCAGGTGACTGCAGAGCTAGGACCAGAGCTCAGGTCTCCTGGTCCAGAAGGTCATGTTTTCCCTTGAGCTCATTTGCATCTCTTTGACTCTCTTGGAATAGGAATAATGGAAGGAGGTCACTCACATACACTTAGACTCTGCCCCACCTTCTCTATTCAGCCTATGCCAGCAGAAGGTGCTGGAAAATGAGGCCTTCAGAGCCAGCTGGGCTCTTCTGCTGAATGCTAAGTGATTCCTCATCAGACCCCCTGCTCCAGGAATGCAGGGACATGAAGACAGCCGGCTGCATTTTTCCTAAGCTGGAGAATTTAGTCTCAAGGCAAACTAAATTGTAGCACAAAATGTGAGGTGAGTTTGCCCTAGCCCCTTCATTTATCTTCCTTTAATCAAACAGATGGAACGTTTTCATTGGAAAGAGGAGATTGTTATCCTTGGCTTTCTGGTGTCTCCAGCAGTATTTTTCTTAGGAATGTGTTAATAGCTGCAAAAATTTTAACACGTCTTCAAGTGCCTCTCATGTTAGGAGATTCTTCTCAGTTGTGGGAAAGTGGTTGTCAGTTTGTCTGGTATTTAAAGGAAATCAAATGTTTCTGACAGGTAGATTAGGCTCTTACTTCAAATGTCCTGTCTTTACTGAATGTGCAGCTGGAACCTTCAGAGGGAGAACTTTTATTCTTGCCAACTCTGATTCCTTCAGTCCTCATTCACTCTAGTCAGTTAAGCCCCCAAAATGGTTAACTTTAGAGCTGGTGTAGGAAAAGATTTGGGAGTTTTTTATTTAAAGATCGTGTGTTGTTTGGCCCTTTGGTGGAGAGCAAATTTGCCTGCCGAACAAACTTCTTTATTTTGTGTATTTGAAGACACAAGAACATTTAAGTAACAAATAATATATATATATATATATATATATATATATATATATATATATATATATAAAATATATATTTTATTGATTTTTTACAGAGAGGAGAGAGAGGGATAGAGAGCTAGAAACGTCGATGAGAGAGAAACATCAACCAGCTGCCTCCTGCACACCCCCTACCGAGGATGTGCCCGCAACCAATGTACATACCCTTGACTGGAATCGAACCCGGGACCTTTCAGTTCGCAGACCGACGCTCTACCACTGAGCCAAACTGGTTTTGGCCAAATAAGAAAGATATTATGTAGAAGTCAGTTCCAGAAGATGTTGAGAGCCAAATGTACACATACACATACACACACACACACACACACACACACACACAAGAGGAGGTTCCTAAACATAGCCATTCAAGTTTTTGTTATCCCTCCAAAATATATTTATTTAATTGAATCAAAAGATTGCATTGGGTGGATCCTGAATTCATCCAAGGTTATAAATTCCTGTGTAATCCATTGAAAGACAGATTGTCCTCTTTGGACATAACAGAATAATAATTGGCCTTCTGTATGCCTACAGCATGTCCCTATTCATATTGCCTTAAAAATGAATGCTGGACAGTAAGCTCTTTGAGTGCAATTTTTATCTTTTTTATTTTGGTGTTAGTTTATTTTTCCCCCACTTAGTTTATAAGTGAATTTACATGGTATTTGTCTTTCTGCATTTGTAATCTTTATTTTATCCCAAGAACTGACCAAGTGTCTTATACCTGATATATGCTCAGTAAATGTTCAAATAAAAAAGAAATCCTGAATGAATCGTTATAGATCTAAATCTTATTTATATTTTGTAGCTGTGTCCTTCATGGGTGATTTTGCTTTGGGCTATTTAAATTGACAGCTTGGAAAGTGGATTTTTGATGTGGCCATTTCATCACTTTAATCAGAAAGCAGTTTGCACATGGACATGCACATCAGTGCCTCCTATTTCAAGACCAGAGTTGGTCCAAAGAGAGAAAAACATCTCTGAATCAAGTGTTTGCATCCTAATCCAGAGATCCAACCTAATCAAGAGATGCAGCTCATCCTAAAATGGGCTCTTGGCTCCTTCTGTATCCCTGAGTGACACAGACACAAACAAAAGAAACGTGCATTTAAAAAAGTGTGCATGCACCCACTAGTTCCCTTACAAACTGGCTCCAGAACCTATTACAGCAACTTATGTGGCCGTGGGCAGGCCAGGAAATAGTTTTAATTTGCTCAGGCCCTAAATTATAGACTATGCATTTGCAACTGTTCTGAACTAGTCAGCAAAGTCATAGTTTTCAACAAGTTTTAAAAGAGGCATTTTAGTTCACAGGTTAGAGTGTTTTAGATTATGTTGTTGCAAAATAAAACAAATTTAGGTTTTTCCTCCCTCAAGGAGTGGTGAACTTGAGCAATATCCAAAGTGGGGGGGGGGGGGGGGGGGAGAAGAGAAAGAAATGAATAATGCTCATCCTATATTAAATTGCTCATCAGAACACATAATTATTTTTCTTTCTCTTTCTTCTCTTCCTTCCTTCCTTCTTTTTTTTTTTTTTCAACTATCAATTGCAACAGGTACTCAAACTGGCCCAATAGAATCTGGAATGGACGGTGATCTTTGTGAGATATGTTTTGGTCAAAATTCATCTCACAAAAAACTGGAATCCAGTTGTTAGACATATGGTTTTAATTAAAGTGCTGAAAGATGTGCAACTAGAGCAAATAGATTGTAGCACTTTGAATTGAATAATTGAGTGCTATATGTGTTAGGCTCCTCACAGTTGCACTTAAACCCTTTGTTACTCATATGTGTAATGTACCTTTTAAAACTTTGTGTTCTCTGAAATTCATCATTGTGTTTTAACATCTCACCATTTTTAGTACCTGGTAAGTGTTGAATGCATGAATGAACTTCCTTCAGGAATGCGTTGAACAGGTTTATTCCCTTGAAAACTATTCCTGCAATTCCAGCTATTTCCACTAGGTGGACAAGGATGCCCCTGCCCTTTGGTTGTCTTTAGGTGAGGTATCTGTAAAGTGAAATAAAAACATGAATGAAGCAGGTTATTATTTTTTTTGAAAAACTGCACTACTCATTAATATGTTTCTATAAATTATGTATGTTGGTAAGAGATGAAATAAACACAAGGTCTATAGCAAGATTATTTTAAAAACATAATATTTAGGCATCGTATGTTAACTCTTATTCAACCTGTACAATGACCACTACCTTTATTATGGTTTCCTCCTTTTCCTATCAAGATATTTTACAAAATAATACTAGCTTTGGCTTATGTACAAGCAAATTATTCTGAGATTATTTACAAGATACTTTTAACTTTAAAATTAAAACTCCCCCAGCAATGTCCCCTGCTTGTTGTAAGACCTTTTGCTTCCCAATTACTAACTTAAGGACATTTCTCCACTCAGCCTCTACTTCCAGATTTTGCTACTTTCTCTCTGTTCTCTCCTAAAGGAACGCCAGATTTTTTTTTGTTTGTTTTCAATAATACTCTAAACTTTCAAAACACTGTTAAAAATGATAGCCTTTGTTTGTTAAGCCTGTGAACTATGTCTTCTGAATATATTTTAAAGAGGCATTATTATTTTCCATGTAAAAATCCAAAAGTGATTTCATGAAAGAATATTAATAGATCCTCTAGCATTATCTATATGTTGTTTGATGGTAGGTTATCCATGAATAAGTGAGATGGCTTTACTTTCTGTATAGCAGGCATTACATCATAATATCACTTTGTACTAAAATATGTCAAATAAAAGGTCTTCTTGTGATCAAGTCACAATATTTCTAAGACTTAATTTTAAATTTTGTGTTTAATTTAAGTGCCCATAATATTTAAGGAATTTTATTAGGTTCTGGGGACATAAGACAAAGTTCAGGCTCCCTTGGAATTTACAATCTAGTGGAAAATGAGTAATAGAAAAATGGGTATAAGAATATTAACCTCACAGTGAAGTGTTCAAGATTAAAATGATGTAACTGATATGATAAATGCTTTGCAAGCTCTATAGCATTAATTTAATACTTCCTCTGCCATTTTAAAACAATTCTTGCCTTTTTAATAATTCATAGGAGTTTCTTATATATTTCAAATAAATTCTAATTGGTTTTAGAAGAATCAAGTATTTTCTATCAGTCTGTCAGTGATTTGCTACCTCAGTGATTTGTTTCCAAAAAGCAGCTACTGAATAGTCCAGTGTTGTGATGCCACAGCCATCATCCAGCAAGTTGAATTATATATATTTATAAGTTATTTTTTGTTTCATTTTCTTTTAATTTGTTCTTGTGCTGATAACATATTGTATTTATTATCATGACTTTAGAAGGCGTCTGAATATCTAGTAATAATAATCTTTTTTTTTAACTCAAAAATTTTCCATGAATTTTAGAATCACTTTGCTAAGTTCGCCCACAAAAAAACAAACACAACTTTTCATTTTACAGCTTTATCAAGATATACTTGGCTTACAATAACTACACGTGCTTAAAGTACATTTGATAATTTTTGACATTTTTATAAGGAGCTGTATACAACCAGCACCTCAATCAAAATAATAAATGTATCCATCATTCTCCAAAGTTTTTTGTGTGCTCCATTATAATTGCTTTCTCCCACTGCTTTTGCTACTCCTCCAAATTTCAGGCAATTTTTCTATTGAGATTGGTTAGTTTGTGTTTTTTAGACTTTTTAAAATACAAAAGAAGTTAAATATGTACTCTTTTTTTAATGGGTTCTTTCACTTAGCAGTTATTTTGGGGTTTCCTCTCTGTTGCCATGTATATCAGTAATTCATTTTTTTTTATTGCTAGATAGTATTCATTTGTTGCAAAGTAAACACCAGTTGCAAAGTAAACACCTGTTGAAGGACATTTGAGTTGTTTTAAGTCTTTGGGTTTTTTTACAAATACAATCTTTATAAGGACAGATGCTTTCATTTCTCTTGGTTAAATAACTACAAGTGGAATGGCTGGGTCTTATGGGTAACTTTCTTAAAACTGCCAAATTGATGAAAAAAAGGTTGCACCATTTTATATTCATTCCCACTAGCAGTGTATGAGAATGATTTTAAATCTGAAAAAAATTAAATCAGAAAGAATGAATGGATCTGACTGCTTAATCATCTCATCCATGAACATGGTATACTGGCATCTTTTCTTTACTTCTAGATTTCTTTTATACCTTTCAATAGAATTAATTTTTATTTTAAATTAAAATAAATAAATAAAATAAAGCATAAATAAATATAAATAAATAAAGAAAGCATTTTAAATTTTCTAGATATTTTATTAATTTTGTTGCATATTGTATTTTTCAGTTGCTTATTGCTGATAAGGTATATATTTGCAAATTGATCTTATATCTGGCAACATTATTGAACTCTAATGCCTGCTGATTTCCTTTGGAGTCCTATATAGAGTTAATATCTGCATTTCTACAAATACCTACTATTAGTTTTTCTTGTCACATTGTATTTGTGAGGATCTCTTTTGTTTCCATGTTTTATAGTAAGTAATAATAGGCATCCTTTTCTTATTCTTGATTTCAATAACAATATTTCTAAAATTTTCCTATTACTTATGTCATTTGGTCTTTTGGTCTACATTTTTTGATAGATTGCCTTTGTCATGTTAAGAACATTCTGTTCAGTTCCTATTTTTGTGAGTTTAAAAAAAATAAACTGTAAATAACTGCTGAGATTTATAAAATATTTCTTTGTTTCTATTAAAATAATCATGGGATTTCATCTCTTTTTTCAGTAACATGCCAAATACCTTGATAGATTTTTCTCATGTTAAACCTTGAATTCTTAGAATTATTTTTAATGTACTGTTGGACTTAGTTATGTAATATTTATTTTAGAATTCTTACACCTAACTTCCCAAGTAAAATTGGCTTACATTTTCTCTTCTTAATTTAAAATGAAGAGTTAGTTTTGGAATACATTTTATAAGGTAAATCAGGCAGATTTCCTTTTTTTTGCAATAACTTGAATAAAATAGAAATTTTCTGTTTCTTAAAAGTTTAATAGAATTCATCTTTTAGACAAATTGTGTTTGGCTCTTTTGTAGGTGGGGAAATAATTTTTTAAAATCACTTTATGTCTGTAGAGGTTATTGGTATATGTATTTAACTGTCAAAATTTCTTCTTGTCTCAATTATGACATTTTATATTTTTTGTAGAAATGTATCCAATTTTTATGAGCTTTCATAATTATGAACATGTAGTCATTTATAATATTCTTTTGTAATTTTAAGAGTCTCTATTTATAGTTATCTTTCATTTTTAGTATGCGTTTGTTTATTTACATCTTATTTATTGTAATGGACGGTCTTATATAAACGTTTATCATACCGATTTTTGTAAGAACCAGTTTCAGTTTTATTAACCTTTTGTTATTGTTACTTCATTGATTACTACTATTTTCTTTTTATGTTATTCCTTACTGTTTGTTTGGAGGAAGGATGGCATTTTTGGGAGTGCCTTACTCTATAAAAAACTTGAATTTATTGTTTTCAGTTTTATTTTATGATAAAAGCATTTGAATGTTTAAATTTTCTGTTTTTTTACAAGTTTTGACATATAGTGCTTTTTGTTTTTCAGTTTTCCATATTTTATATTTTCTTTTAAAAAATATATTTCTTTATTGATTTCAGAGAGGAAGGAAGAGGAGGGATAGAATAGAACCTGGGACCTTTTAGTCCGCAGACTGATGTTCTACCCACTGAGCCAAACTGGCTAGAGCTATATTTTCTGAATATCCTTTATAACATAAAATTTCTGTTATAGTATTTTTTCTAAATTTCTGGATTATTTTAATGATTCTCTGTTATTGATTTCTAATTTTATTGCCCGAGGGTCAAAGAATATATGTATGAATTGTATGAATTCAATACTACATAATTTATTCAGGCTTTACATATTTCCTAGTGCAATTTTGTGAATGTTTTTTCCTAAAAAAGAATATGTTTCTCTGTTTATTAGTTGTTTAACTTATTGATAATGCTACACATATATTTTCTTTATTTGTTTGATCTATCACATTCTAAGAGAGATGTATTAAACTTCCAAATCTCTATATTATTAACCAAGTAATTTATTTTCATACTTCTGCCTCTTAAATACATATATATATATGTTATGTATTTTATATTACTAATTTATTTTTATTTTTCTAGTACATAATATTTTTCTTCATACCTTATAATACTTATCTTGAACTCTACTTTTTTATATTAAAATAGCAGCTTTTTTTTGCTAATATTGACCATTAATATTTCTTATATTTACTATATTAGGAATTTCTCTATCTCATTTTTAAATATAAAACTGTTTAATTTACAAAATTTTCTATATTCTAGTGTACTATGTGACGAGTTTTGAAAAATGTATTGCCTATGTAATGACATCTCTAATTAAGATACATATCTTTTTTTCAACCCAGAAAGTTTTCTCATACCCCTTTGTAAACATCTATTTCCCATCATAGCCTCCACTCGCACTGCCCTCAGCAAAATGATCTGATTTACTATACACTGGTTTTGCCTGTCCTAGAGCTTTTGTGCTGGCTTCCCTGATCAATATGACATTTTTGAGATCTATGCTATGGGCATGGACTGTCTATTCTGTGAATGTATTATGTAGAGGAAGATTATTGCCTTATGAGGACATATTTAAAATTTTCAAAGCAGCAGGGCTTGTGCAGTGGTGGGGGCATGGGCTGCATGGATCGGCCCACTATGGGAGCACCGCTTATCCCGCTTAGTGGAGTGGCTTGGACCTGCCCTCTGAGAGGCTGCTGAATGAGGAAATTAGTCTGAGTTGATATTTCAGGGTAATGTCTTGGGTAAAGGCATGTTCTGTGTCCTGGAGGAAGCTGGTGGAGAGCTTTGCATCCCAAAGCCACTCAGAGAATGGCCTTGATGTGTGATGCCAGGTTGGTGATACTATCGGGGAAGTTCAGGGCAGCCATGCTCCAGGACCCTCAGCCATTAGGAGAGCCTCCTTGGGAGGGGGGGTGCCCACAGTCACATCCCCTCTTGCCATCTGCCTGTGAACACACCTCAGAAGGCCTGCATCAGCTGGTGGGGTCAGGTCAGAGTCTGGGTTATCTCAGGCATTTGATAGGTGCAGACATTCAGCCTTACCCTGGGCCTGCTAGCAGCCGCTCCCATTGTGGGAGCAGCCACTCATCCCAGTCAGCCAAGTGGTGCTCCCACTGTGGGAGCACACTGACCATCAGGGGGCAGCTCCTGTGTTGAGCATCTGCCCCCTGGTGGTCAGTGTGCATCATAGTGACTGGTCATTCCACTGTTCGGTCACTGGGCTTTTATATATAGAGAGGAAATGGTTGAGGAGGTGGTCAAATACATATTTGGTGCACAGCACATTTTTTACCTGAATGTTCTCTAAATGGAGCTTGATATAGAAAACAAACATGAATTTTAGAATAGACAGACCTGAGTTCTGATCTTAACTCAACTGCATGATCTGGGTAACCCAAAGAAAGTTGTTTAACCTCTATCAACCCTGGCAGTATATACTGGCAAGAATATTGTTAGGTTAAGTAAAATAATATTTGGAAAGAATTTGACACTTAGTTGGTGCTAAAATGCTGCTAAGTTAAATTAATATAATAAATTAACATAATTTTTAAAAATAATGTTCAAAATACATCATTGCTAAAACTAGATTATAAACCTATTTCAAGATAATCAACCTTGAGAAATTGGTAGTTTAGAGTTAGCATATTAATTTCCTATGCATGAATGGGTATTTCTATAATAATGAAACTAAATTTATTCTAAAACTTAATTAGATATGTTATTGTCGATGCTATTAATTTACTTAGCAAAGCTTCTTTCCATATATTTGCCGTGATAACTCTCAGCCTTGTCTTATCCAAATGATTACTGATGAGGGCCTAGTAAATCACTGAGCTTTTTCCACTTTGCTGAATTGAACTATCCACATGGGGCCAGTTTTTCATTTATTGTAGAAACTGATGTTGCTTCCTTGGCAAAGGACTTATTAAAAATATATGAGAACATTGTTGGAGATCATTTCTACCTAATGCCAGAAATCTTGATTGCTTTTTCCCATATAAGTATATTTACTCTCTTTCCTGAGCTCAGACCTCCCCCGCCCCTCCTATTGCTTTGGAATAAATAAAATGATAATAACAATGGCCAACACTTGTTGAGTTCTTTTTATGTGCATTATTCAAAAGTACTTTGCATACATCATTTCCTTTAATTATTGGAAAACCCTATGCAGCAAGTACTACTAGTATCCCTATTTTCCAGAAGAAACAACTGAGGCATAGAAAGGTGTAATAATTTATCCAAGGTCAGGCTATCTGTATCAGAACCTAGATTTATAATAACAATAACTAACATTTATTGAGAGTTACTACATGCCAGGCATTAAGTGCATTTCTTATGTTATTTTTATCATCTCAACAGCACTATGGCAAAGGGACTACCATTTAACAGATGAGAGTGCTCCAGAGGGGTAAATAACTTGCCCACGTTACACAGCTAGTAAGAGAAGGGGCTGGCATCAGGCTGGCTCCAGAACCTGGGCTATGTTGCCGCTTCATGCTGTCTCCCAACCAGGCAAGAGTATTGACAAAGCACTTGGTGTGTGAATAGTATTCTGAGGACCAGAGAAGAAACTTAGCTTTGCTTTCTTTATTCAATGAACCTACTGACTTAGAGAAGGGAAATAAAGACGAATGAAAACATCAGGTGAAGGGGAGGGGGGTGATGAACTCGAGAAACTAGAAGAGTTTAGAGAAGAGATGGATGTAGACTGGATGATTCTGTGACATCTCAGTGAGCTAGGTGTGGCTGGGGCTGGACCGTAAGTACTCTGAGTGATGAGGAGGAAGGAAGAGAGAGAACATTCTGGAATGTGGAATAACCTATGAACTCTCCAAAAACAATCTGTTTCCAATTCCAGGGTTAACACTCATTTATCTTGGCATTTTTCCTCATTAGGGGAAAAAAAGAATCAGCCTTTCAATATTGTGCTCTATGACTCTTTCTAGTAAGATTAAATTAACTCTGTACAGAGTTTTTCGAAAATCTTCCAATTCTTCATTCCATCAGAGTAAAAATATTTCATGTCCTCTGACATTAACTAGGAAAGCTAATTTCCTTTGCCTTTAATTTTGGCAATAGTTTCCTTTACATAAATAATGACAGGAAGAATAAAAATTCCTTGTGACACTTCAAATATAAATTCGATTAAAATGACATCTCTTTATGCGCACAGTACATTTATATGTTTTGGATCAAAGACTTTTTTGGCAGAATAAAAGAGAATTAGCAGGTTGGTTTAATGGAGAGTCATCTGTTTTTAAAAGCTTATAATAGAAGATGGTTTTTCCTTTAATAACACCTAACTGGAAGATAGATTAGTTTAATAACAGATTCACTCAGCATGTTCAAAACTGACCTAATGATCGTCCTCCTCAAACCTGTTCCTTACCCTGTGCTCTCTCAGGTGGCTGCCTCTCCAGTTGTTGGCTCCTGAAGCAGAGCCTGCCCCTCTCCCTCACTCTCCACACTCACCAACCACCAGGGCCTTTTGGTTTTCTCAGACTATCTCTCAAATGCCTAGAGAGGCCCAGTCGGTCAAATAAAACAGGCCAGAGGGACATGGCCAGGTGGAGAGGGCATGTCTGTTTAAAGAAGAAAGCATGTGTTTCTTACTGCCAGGCAAAGTGTGATACCACATTGTGCCTCAATACTGCGGATCTGCTATTTCCAAAGTGGAAATGGAAATTTAGATTTTATGTGAAGTCTCCGGATTTTAAATTGTTGACAATGAAGTCAGGCAAAACAAGCTTACATTGCAGAGTTCAAACAAAACATTTATGACAAGGTTAGATTTGCAAGCTGTCTGTGTCTTTTTTTTCTCTGATAAATCATCTCCTTTCTCTATTCCTGTTCCAATTTAGGTCTGTATTATCATTTTTCTAAACCAGTGGTCGGCAAAGTCATTAGTCAACAGAGCCAAATATCAACAGTACAATGATGGATATTTCTTTTGAGAGCCGAAAACCAGCTTCTGTGCATGGGCCACAAAATTTCAATCGCACTGTATGTGCGCACCCACACGTGGTATTTTGTGGAAGAGCCACACTCAAGAGGCCAAAGAGCCGCATGTGGCTAATGAGCCGTGGTTTGCCGACCACTGGTCTAAACTATTACAGGAGCTTCCTAACTGATCTCTTTGATTTCTGTCTTGTTCCCACTAAACCATTCTTCATCCTTGCTCCTGAGAGTTTGATTGTGTTACTTCACTGTTAAAAAAGATAAACTAAAACAAAATACTGTCAATGATTGTCATTGCCCCCAGCTTAATTCTAGACTCTCAGGCCCACCTGGGCCTTCCAGGTTTAACATCATGTAGACTCTCTCATCATCCCTGTGCTCTGTCCTTGTGGTTTCTCCAGTCATAACCTTGGTTTCCACATGTTGGGCCATGCCAGGTTCTCAGAAAAACATATCAGTTGCTTTTCTGTATTCCATGTGCTGATCTCTCAGCACATAATGTCCCTCTCAAGTCCTGCTGATTCTGCTCAATTAAAATACAATTTTTCCAAGAAGCTCAGTTCTGGGTATAGTCTGTGGTCAATAAATTATTGTTGAATGCATGACCAGCTAATAATTTCTTCAACTCTGCTTCATGTCAACCACTACTGCTAAACTAATCTCTTCATGTTTGTTCATACTATTAATTCAGCACCTGTCACTCTGATTATGGTTAGAGGTACAAAGTGAATGTTTATTTCTTGTATTGAATTGTGTTCTTTCTCTAGTCACAGATCATAGGGCAATGCTTAACACATGATAATACTACATAAGTACTGGGGAATGTCAAGGTCTGGTTTATGATCCAAAAGTTCACTGTATTTCTTTTAGAAGGATGGACTGTCAGGGAAAAAGGTAGAAGCAGCAAGACTGGGAACAAGAAGATTGTGGTGAGAGATGAGAATAATTTTGGCAAAGGAGGTAGCAGTGAAGAGGGCAAGAAGTGGTCAGAATCAAACTATGTTAGAAGCAGAGCTAGCAGAACTGCTTGATGGTTTGAAGATGGGATGTGAGTGGAAAAGGGGAATTATGGGTGACTTCGGGTTTGTAGCCTGAGCAACTAGATGAATGGTGGTGCCATTTATGAAGAGGGAGAAGATTTAGGGACAGTGAGTTGGGGGAGAAGAATGAGAATTGAACATTCTTTCTTGTCTATATTAAATATACAGTGAAAATTAGACAACTGGAATTGTCAAGCAGCAGTTTGGATATATTAATCTGAATCTTAAGAGATTAGTTATGCAAAAAATATGGTTTTGGGAGTCACTAGTTTCGAAATATTATTGAAAGGCATGGACTGGGTCAGAATACTCAAGGAAAGAATTACAGAAAGAAGAAGGTAGAGACTAGAGCCCTTAATCTCAGAGAGATTAAGAGTGATGATTATGGAGGAAAAGTCAGCAAAAAGACTAAGAAGGAGGGTCAGTGAGGAGGGAGGACAAGCCAGCAATAGCAGCATCCTGGAAGGTGATTGCATAAAATGTTCAGAGTAGGATGGAGTGATGAACTACATCTGATACGTCTAGAGACTAAGATAAGATAAACTGATGTTGATTCTGACAAGATGTGTTTATTTGTGACCTTGGTAAATGCAATTTCATGAAAGACTTAGAAATAAAAGCCCAAATGGGGTGGTTTAAGTAAAGAACAGGAGATGAGGAGAGTGGGCTTTGCTAAGAAAAGGAAAAATTATTTGAGATTTTGAACAATATTTGAATGGAAAACACATAAACTCTGCCCCACTTACTGTCAAAACATCTCACGATTCATACAAATCTTTATATAGGAGTATGTCAGTATTTATTCCAAACATGAATTATCCATATTTCACTTTTATGAAACTTGCATGTTGGGAGACCCAGCCTTGTAGACCACACATCTTAATCACTTCCAAACGAATTGACGACAAAAGCCTAAGACACAAACATAATTTTGAAGCATTCTTAAATTTTGCTTTGAATAATGCGTGAGAAAATATTAGTATATAAACTCCAGAAAGACAGTTTTATTAAATGTCTTACATGCTTAAACTTAAGCAATGGTCTCTTTCAGTCATTATGGTAGTTTTTTCAGTTTATCTTTATTCTGGTTTCTCTGTTCTTTTCTTGGCAGCATTGTTTATATCATAAGATACAGACCCAACATGACCTTTGCCCCTCCAACCAGATAGTTGCCGTTTTGATCTGCCAATCAAACTCAAGGGTCTTCCCTCAAAGTTGAGACAACTGATCATAGTTTGGACACTTGAGAAGTGTCAACTAATTTTAGTCTTCAAGGCTGGGATGATGGGAGCAGTGACTGGCAAGGCACTTGTCCAAGGCCCAGCAAGGGTTACGACTGTCCTTATGGTGAACAACTGCACAAATAGAAACAGGCTGAGTTTGTTAACGTAGTTTCAACAAATTATTTGAAGTATGAGGATACTTCCTATCTGTATTTATTATTCCAGCTCTTGGCATAACGAGGATGAAAAACTCCGTTTACTTTAAGCTTTTCCCATTAAAGGATCAGTGATGCTTTTACTTTCCCACTCTCTGTGTACATAACATCCATATGCCTGGTCTACGACACTCCCCACACAGCCCTGCGCTCCCACCCCAACATGAGGTCTGCATAAGAGCAAGTCTCATCGGCTTTACCTTTCCCCCTTCATTCATTTTTGGGAGAATAGGGCAGGAAAGAGCAAAACACTACCTTGAAATTAGAATACGTGCATTAAAAAACAAATACAGGAAGTGGACGTTTCAGAGCCTTGGCAAGTCTTCCCCCTCCTCTGTGAAATGCTTCCTTTGTGAAGGAGCCCACCCAGGACTTTAGACAATGCAGTGTGAGTGCGTGTCTAGCAGTCTTTGCAAAATGTTCTGGATGGGAATGAAATAGCCAGTTCACTACCTTTCCGTTGCCTTACATGTTGGGCAATGGCAGCACGGGATGACATACAAAGAGCTGTATTCAGGTTTTACTGCCCTGTTTGCTTGGCATGCTCCCACCTGACTGCTATTGGTTTGGAAGCTGGCGAAATGTCGACATGTCAGGGTTTTATTGGGTCTGGAGTTGCCAATATGAAGCAGCTTCCCAGTTTTCCAGGTTTTGTGCCCAGAGTCGCAGTAGTTCAGTCTTAACCCACAATTTTCAGGGTCCCTAAGTGTGTCCCTCATGGCAATGATGGCCCTTCATTGATTCTCAGTTGGAGATTGACCAGCTTTTATACTTGGCTGAAGAAATATCTAAATAGACTGAAGGCACTAAGAATTGTTGACCCTTAAAAATAAGAAAAGTCAAAATGTGACTGGTGAAAATTACATTTTAAATCTTTAATTTTTAATTACAAAAGATAGCAAACACTCATTGAAAAATTTTAGAAAATACAGTAACACATTAAACAAAAGATTCCCTTTGTCTCAATCCCACTCTGTTACTAGCACCTTAGAGGCTATCCTTGCAAAGATTTTATTCTCCATATGTAATCCCATATATTTTAATTATATGTATACATATTCATATTCTAGTCTTTAAAAGATAGAATTGTAGTATCATGCTGCTCTGCAAATTTGCTCTTTTTTACTTAAAGTTGTCATAAACATTTTTCAATGACATACATAGCATGTCAGAGACAGATAAAAGCTATTTGTTCAGTATTTTGGTTACAGTGCTATACCAATGTACAAATGAATGTGAGATAGAGACCTGGGACATTAATTTATTCATTCACAAACATTTACTGAGTCTCTTCCATGTCCTGGGCAGAGATGAATCAGCTTGATTTTTCAGTTGGAGGTATTATCTATTCACTTTGTACTATGACTACACACACACACACACACACACACACACACACACTCAGACATACACACAGACTCACTCACATTTCACACATCTCAAAATAGTTATATAACTTTTGTAAAATCAGTATTCAAGTTTTCCATTATTATAATCATGTGGCTATTGCTCACAGCTGAGCCACACGTTATGCTTTGATTGCCTATAATTTCTCTCCTTGGTTTTGGAGGGTAAGTGTATGAGGTCAGTAAGAGCAGCAGGCTGCCAGATTCATAGCTCACGTCACCCATCTGCTAACTGAGGTGGCCATGGGCAAGAAATTTAACCTCTTTGTGCCTCAACTTATTTAGAATAATTCTTACTTTACAGAAATTCTGTAAGGATCAAGTGAGTCACTGTATATAAAATGCTTAGAATAGTACCAACACTGAACATTATATAAAAGTTTGTTATTGTCATCATTATAGCCTTCCAAGAAAGGGGCATAAGAGAGATAATTTAAAAAAAATCTTACCTTTATTTTTCTTGCTTGATTAATAGTTGCCTGTACATAGAAATCTAGGTTGAAAATTATTTTTCCCCCTTAGAATTTGAAAGCATTTTTCTGTTACCTTTTGTTTAGTAGAGTTCCTTTCTATGAACTCCAATGTTATCCTATGTGTTCTCTTTTGTATGTAACTGTTTTTATTTCTGTTACTTTTATTTGTTTAGTTTTGTTTATCTCTCTGGAGTTTTTAGTATCTTTTTCCAATATCTGGTTGATCTACTATTTCATGAAAGTATGCCTAAATATTATGTCACAATTATTTAGGGCACTTGGTGGAGAATCACATCTTTTAGTCTGGAGAAATCCTCTTTTTTATTATGTATTTTCCTTTAGTTTTTCTGTTTGTTCTTTTTGAAACACCTGTTAGTTACATATGACCTCCCCCTAATAAAACCTCTTATATTTCTTAAATTTTGCTTCCTGTTTTCCATCTCTTTGTCTTTTTGTTTTAATTTCGGGGCATTTTCTCAACTTTACTTTTCAACTCTTTGAAAGTTTCTATTGCAATTTTTGTTTTAATATATTTTAAATTTCAATAAGTTTGTTCCCTGAATGAGCCTCATTATTTTTCAGCAACCCTATTGTTTCATGACAGTAATATTTTATCTTATCTATAAAAATTAAGTGGTTTACAATGGTCTCAGCTCTATCCATTGCCATGTCCTCCAATTCTGTGTTTAGTTGTATTTGTTTAGATCTCTGCCTTCCATGTGAGAGGCTTCTCCGGAGAATAAACGAACACCGTCCTGGAGGAGGGAGGACTGAGAAGGGCCTCAGATAGACTTGTAACCAATCGTTACTTCTATTCTTACTTCTGTTCTTACTTCTGTTCTTACTTCTGCCTCTGGCCGTGGCTTCCATCGATACCTCGAACCTCCAGTTCTTGGGCCTGTTGCAGTTCAGTGGCATTCATTGCTTATATCTTGATGGCTTCCTCTCCTACACACACATAGATTTCTAAGTTTCCCACTCTGTTAAATCAGTTTTCACTTTTCCTTCTTCAATTTTTGTTGGATGTTTATATTTACTTTCATCTCTGTTTTCTGTGTCCCTGTGGGTTATACTTATTTTATTTTTGTTTTACTCTCACTTTAGCAGAGTTTCAGGAGAGACTAGAAGGTAACATATGTGTTCAGTCTGTCATGTCTAACCTGAACTCTACAGTATTTTCAATAGATATTTTTAAAATTCCGAATATTCACTAGATGTCTACTTGTATACCAAGGCCTTGGGTAAGAAGCTGCTTCTTGCAGTTTTGTCACTTACAACTATTATTTGAAATAGTTTCAGTCTTCATTAAAACAAAGTGCTAAGCATTTCTGCCAAGCAATAAATGTGTTAAATAAATTATTTCTTTTGGCCTGTTGAAGTTATTGAATGTGTTTAAAAAGAAAAATTTAAACAGTATTATGTCATAAAATTTTCATAAGTCAGGTTATAATAGAGGCTTTTTTCTTGTAGGCCTTCATGCTTGTGAGTGGGTATGTGGGTGACTATGGGTATTTCTATTTGCAAGTATATGTATGTGAATGTATGCGTGTGAGCACATGTGTGTGTACTTGTGTGACTGTGTCTATGCATGTCTGTGCTTATGGCACAGATAGAAAACAACTCAGCTGTAATATCACCAAGGTTAATATCTCCATGCTCCTGTTTCTCCACTTATAAAACAGAACTACCATTCATCTTGTAGATATCAAAATTCATCCTAATATAAAACACTTGGGAATAGCTCTACTAGACATAAAATAAACTGCTGCCTATAAAACTGGGATTAGTGAAACAATAGACGTAAAGGTGTTTTCGCTCACCTGGCTTATGTTCCACTCAGGCAAGATTACCGGGTCTGGATTTGTTCTTGCTTCCTGGAATTATACTGCTTCTCCCCCTGAGAACCCAGTCACCAGCCGGAGAATGATGCCGAGGAGCTATCTCAGGGTTGCCTTTGTTCTCTGCCCAGAGGGCTGGTGGCAAGAAGGAAAGAAACTGGAGAGCAACTCATCTTTAGTCCTAAAGGCCCTCCAGGGACATCGTTATAAAAATTAAATAAAAGGGAACAAGCGAAACTTCCTTTAAAACCTCGATATGCAACAACAGGAATGTTCACATAACTAAGCAGCCTAGAGAGATATAAATAAAAGACTTCTTTCAACCTGATATCACAATGTTTTAGATAGCAAATATGCCATCCTTTAGCCCGAAGTAAAGAAACACTTACTTCATTCAACAGTTAAGCAAGCTGCTATCTGGCCCTCATTATATCCGTGATTTACAAGGACCATGCAGGCCTGTGTTGCCCACGTCAGAGATCACCAATATAAAATGCAGCAAATGGGATTTTTATCTTTCAGCACGCCTCAGAGTTGTTGCACAAGATACACTTCTCAGTCTGCATATAATCAATCTAATGTAAACCATTATCTCTGCCCCAAAGACTAAGCTGAAAGCTCCTATGCTCAGGATCATCCTTAAACATGTCTGACATTCACAGCTCCCTGGATTCCTTGCAAAACCCCTTGGCCATGCAAGATGTTCCACCCGGAGACAAAGCTGGGCGGGATATGAGAGTGAAAAGCACACTCTCTCATGAGGAGTTTGCTGACAGGCTGGGGAGTGAACATTTCACCAAAAATCAAAGGGTGATTTGTTCCCAAGCTTCCAAATTAACTGGTAAATGCTGGCCTACCAGGAGTGGAATTACCCTTAAAGTTCAAGTTGAAGGTCAATACTCTTTGTTTCTCAAAATTAAAATATATAAATGAAGGCCTTGTATCCCTCTCCTTTCCTCTCTGTAAAAAAATCAATAAAATATATATGTATATGTATATGTATGTGTATATATATATATATATATATATATATATATATATATATATAGAAAAGAATTGTGTTAAAGAATGAAAAGGGAGTAGATGAAATATATTAAGTTCTACATATGCCAGGAATGTTAAATCAAAGAATTCAACATAAGTGAGATAGTGAAATTATTTAGTGATTCAGAAAGATGATAAAATGTAAGCCTCTTTAAAACCTAACAAGAATGATCATTTTTGGCAAAGGCCAGAATGGTGGGCAGCTTATGCTACCATTTTGGCTTTGTATAATATATATTTTTGTGCATTATTTTCCTTTTTAAAGTCCTTATTTAAAAGCCTTCTTCAGGGTGAATGTTCAACACCTTTTCTCAACTCTAATTCTTAGTATACTCTCATCTCTTCTATCACCGTGCTCATTTTCCCTAAGGTAACGAGCTTTGATAATTACATTATCGCATCCATTGCATCTAAACCTAACTTTCACCAGCACTCACTTTGTAATGAAAGGATAAACATTTGATTTCAACAGTAAATGGCAAGTGAGGCCTGTGGTTTCAGCACAGTGCCAGGGAGGCCAGCCACATATTCCATGTCCCTCTGGCAATTAGCGTGTCCATGAACTGCTGGGGCAGGATCTCTGGTCTCAGAAATGCACTCTCATAGACACAAGGGAATCCAAAAACGTGTGTGTGTGTGTGTGTGTGTGTGCGCACATGTGTATGCACGTGTGCGTGCATGAGTGTGTGTGTGTGTGTGTGTGTGTGTGTGTGTGGTGGGTGTATAAAATTTATAAACAAAATTACTAAAATTTTGTGTACTCAATATGTGCCTTCTTTTGAAAAAAAAAGTGATAGCACATTACTTTTAAAATCAATTTAATTCACTTAAAGATTGAAAATGTAAAGGAAGAAATTGGTCACTATCATAGTTTTATGTTTCATATAGTTTTATGTTGATACCATAACATTAAGAAAAGGATTGTGGCCGAAACCAGTTTGGCTCAGTGGATAGAGTGTCGGCCTGTGGACTGAAGGGTCCCGGGTTCGATTACGGTCAAGGGCATGTATGTGAGTTGGGGGGTATGCAGGAGGCAGCTGATCGATGGTTCTCTCTCATCTATGTTTCTGGCTCTCTATCCCTCTCCTTTCCTCTCTGTAAAAAAATCAATAATATATATATATATATATATATATATATATATATATATATATATGAAAAGGATTGTGTTAAAAAATGAAAAGGAAGTAGATAAAATATATTAAGTTTCTACATATACCGGGAATGTTAAATCAAAGAATTCAACATAAGTGAGATAGTGAAATTGTTCAAGTACAACATTTAACACCCATAGAAAAAAAATACTTTATATTTTTCCAATAACCTGAAAAAATTAACTTTTCAAATAACTTGTATCAATTCCATTGTCTCCTGGGCATAACAAAAATAGACCCCACAAAACCTCTTTGGCACTTGTTTTCTGCAGAATCCTGACCATCGTGGGTAAGTAAAAATGCCACAATATTTATTCCCAAATAGTTAAACTTGTTCTGGCCAGCTTCTATTTTGGGAAATTGCATGTTGCCAACATAAAGAATTTCTCACATCATTTCTGTTATAAAAGCTATTCTTCATTTCCTGCCCTGAAGTAGAACTGTGCTTTCATTTTTTTTTTTTAATTTTTACCCATGAAACTGGCTGTCTTGTACTGAGGAGGAGGAGTCAGAGATTTCTTTATTTTGAAGCCATTTTTCAGACAGTAAGCTGCCAAATCCATTTGAGTGTTTTCCAAGAACCAACATTCTTATACTTTACCTTGTAGCTGTCTAAGAGATATCCCAGAAACTTCATTTATTGGGTACAATAAAACTCATGGCTTCAACATAATTCTTTTCCTATAAAAGTAAAGGTATGTAGTAAGGCAAGACATACTGGGAACAGCAAATATGTGGATAAAAGGCTCACAGAAACTTCTCCTTCCCTTCTCACCCCATTACAGACATCATTTGTTAGAAAACCATAATTGCTGGGATGCTCAATGGGCCCACAGCTAGATTGTGACAATTACAACTCAATTTTGGGTTATTAAAGTCTCAGTGTATATTGTGCTGATAGAGCTAAGAATGAAAAATAATTTCTGTCCCAACCCAAATTGCCCAGCCACTGTGAAGTTGTGTTCCCCTTTGATGGCTGAATCCCACTGGCCTGGTGGAAGCAAGCAGGGAACATCAAACTGAGGCAGAGGGCAGGCAGCCTTTATCCCAGGATCAGTACTCACAAACCTGTTCCAGTGCTAAGACTGCTCCTAACATTTCTGAGGCACTAGCAAGACTGCAAATGGAGGTCCATATACTATATGTCTAAATATTTAAAATATATAAAGTTAACAAACCAATACACCATATACTACTCTATCGTCCTCCTTTGACAAGAATAGCTTCGTGGTGACATGGAAGTTGTAGACTTTGTGGAATAAATTTATACTATAATGTGAAAGGTAGATTTGAGGGAGTGGCTTTTAATGGGTAGGAGTGGGGATGTATCACAAAACTTTGGTAAAGGATGCAGAGTGGAGATCTGGAAATAAATGCTGGGACAAGTATGATACTTTGTTATTTTGTCAACTGCTAGTTTTTGCTGTGCTACTCAGAATTAAATGTCAGACATGGAAAGACCTCTACAGATCTTTCTCCAGAGGTCTCCTTTGGACCACGGTTTAAATTAGGCCCTCAGGTATGTTTACTTTTTGGCTGGCTCCAATTCTAGTTTTTCCATTCACTGCTCTTACTGCTTTCCTCTGGGTTCCTGGCTCCAGGCAAAGTAGACAGCTCCTTCTTCTCCAAGCCACACTGTTCCCTTCACTGCCTGGAGTTCTTTCTTACCCACTCCTTCTCTATGTCAAACCTTCCAACTTCCCCTCCTACCCATTCCTCTCATATTCAGTTTGAATAGGGAGAGCAAAAAGCTGGCTTTCCCTCCAGGCTTTCCTTGAATTCTTTCTCTTTGTAATCCCAAGCCACTTTCTACTGCCTTGTCCTGTTGATCCTCAGGTATTTGTCTTAAATTCTTGCTAGACTCACTGCTCTCAATGGTGCGCTCTAGGTACACCCCCTAGATCACTCTCTATAGTTCCAGGAATGTATTTATGTGCAGAGAACATGTTTTAAAATTAAAGATGAATAAATAGTGAAAGTTGGTGTTTGACCTTCGGAACCTCATCTTCTAGTTGAGGAGAAATGCTAAAACTCAAGGCAATGTGGAATTAAAACTTTGTTTCATCATCACTGCTGTTACCATGTGTGATTAACACTGGTTGGAATGTCTATGTTTGGGATTTGAGAAGGAGAAGATCTCTGAGGGCTGCCATGATAGGAAGGCTTCATGAAGGAACTGGTACATGAGGTTGACCTTGGAGGATAGAACTCAGCACATAGTAATAATTTAGCAGCAGCTAATACTTATTGAAAACATACTTTGTGCCTTTCACTGTATCAAGCCCTTAACATGCCTGCCTGATTTTATTTAATTCTCATAATATTTTATTTTTATTTCCTTTTAATTTTTGATGAAACAGATACTTAATGACTACTTTAGTGGTAGTCATTCACAATTCCAAGGTCAGGGAAGAGATGGAATTTGAACTGCTATTTTATGTTGCTTTCAGGAGTAAGTGCTGATGAATAGGAGGACAAGAATGGTTTGATGAATAAATAAGCAATGAAATAATAGCTAAAGGGAAGAAGAGGCCAAGATTTGGGACCTTGTAGTGAAGCACAATGCGAGGCTATGAGATGACTGGCTTTCAAGTCACAAAGGGTTTACAATGGGAAGATTAGGGAGCAAAGCTTTATTCCTGACACAAAAAGATATTAATGGTGGATTGTTTGTTATTCAACCCTGACCACTGGGGACTCTCAGCCACTGCTTTTACTCTAAGGCTCAGTTAGAACTCCCAGTGTTGTCAGGGATTTCAGATGTTCATTTCATTACAGTTAAATTCCAAAATTCAGGGCCTAAGAAACTCTAGAAGGATTCTAAAGGAGTGTTGTGTGAATGGCAGGTAATAGAATTTCTACTACTATTGACCACCACCATTACCTCACTTTCACAAAGAACTTTATAAGCATTATCGAATTCTACAAATATTAATGATAGCAATAATCACTATTAAGTTTTGAAAAAGTAGATTATATTTGTAGCAAGTTTGTCATTTTCAAGAGAAAAGTTGCTTTTTCTTTCGTTTTGATTATTGTTCAATTTTATATTCTCCTTTGTATGTTACTATTTCACCATACTGGGCTCTTCTGGTCACTCTCCTCATTGCCCAACACTATATGTTAATATAAAGTTATGTACTAAAAAATAACTGCCACCACAAATCCAACAGCCAATACCATAAGCAAAAAAAACATTATTTGTTACTATGGTAACTAAGAACCACTCTTGTTTCAAATATATATTGTTGGACTTACCAAACCATCCTTTCTAATTTCTTTAACAAATTATTAAAAAACAATCAAACAAACAAATAAAAAACACCTAGAGTAATTATAAGGTATCCCTGGATCCTTGAAGTGTTTTTGGGAAAGCAACACACTGTATACAAATGCAAGTAAAACTTTAAGTTACAAGCAGTATTTATTGTACAAGGAGAGAAAAGTATAGTCATCTCATTTTCCCAAGTTTGCCCTGTGGCATCTTGTTAAAGGGCATCTGGTTATTTCTGTCATTGCATTCCACATTTCTGATGGATGACTTAACATGTGTCTACTTTGAACATTTTAAACTTGGAAAAGTAAACTGCTGTAAGTTACCCAGCACCTACCCATCCATCATGGGGCGAGGCAGTTGTGTTTCACAGTATCATCTCTTCAGAGCACTGCTAGACTCTGGGGCATGGTGTGCAGCTGGGGAAATCAGATAACAAAGGTTTTCTTCTATAAAGTGCCAGTTGATAATGCACCTTTAATTATGTTTTCAGTTTAACTTGTCAGATTCTTTAGAAATGTCCAAATTTAGAGGAGAAATGTAATGGAATTAGGTTTAAAAACTACTGTGACACTCCATATGATTCATTTTGGCACAGATTAATATTTATCTGCTCTTAATTTGGGACCAAGATTTAAAAGAGAAAAATCATGATAGTCAAATACATATACATTCAAGATATGAAATGAATGAAGATTTAGGGGATGATGATTAAAGAGTAAAAAGAGCGAACAACTTTGGGGAAATAAAGAGGAAACTATTGGAAAGGAAAACTAGAATTTATGCCTTGAATTCTTTATCCATATTAATGATAGGTAACACTTATTGAAGGTCAGGTGCTGGTTTAAATGCTTTGCAGGCAATATTTTATTTAATCCTCACAACAGTTCTCTCATCATTATCTCTTTTTCATAAATAAGAAGACCCAAGCAGAGGGAGATCAAGGAATTCATCTTGATTTGAACAGTTAGCAAGTGATGGAGATGGGGGAAACACACATGGCTGAATGATGGCAGCTCCACTCACAATCACTACCTAACACCACCTTAAGGCTCCTCAGAAGAAAGTCAGCTTCCTAAAAGAAATGGTTTCCTTTTGTCCCAGCCTCTGGAGTAGGATCATTTACCCCATACATGGGGAAAACTGCTCTTCTGGAGCTAGACCTAATATCTCAGGCCAGGACAGACCAAGAATGACTTCTGTGTGGACAGCCAGGGTCTCTGATGCTAAAAGTGGCCAACAAGGGTGTTCACTAGTTGTTGCTTAAAATCTCCAGAGCTCTCAAAAGAAATGTGTGTGACCCCTTAAGGGCAGAGGCCACTTTGCATGGAGAAAAGATGGGAGATAAGCTCTTTTGTGATGCAAATTTTTAAAAATGAAAAACTACTTTAGCAATCTTGAAATCATAGATATAAAACTTCTCATATAAATAAGGAAGCAGATGCAATCTTCTCCTCTCTTCATAGCAGCTCCTACCCCTCCCCTTGATTAGATCATATTAGAGCTACGTACCTACAACACAGTAGGTCAAAACTATGAGACTATTTCCTGTAAATGCATTTCCCCCTTACTTTGAGGGTTGTTTTTTTGTTTGTTTGTTTTTTTGTAGTTCCTAAGCATGGAAATTATGTACTTATAGTCACAGACACACATTTGAGTTTATTGCTCTATAGTTTATAAAATTCTTGCTCAGGACAATTTTGTCAAGAACATTACATATTATCTCCCACTCCCCCTAGTTTCATCTTCTGCTGCTTCCTTTTCCCCTTTCCATATGTATTTTAAGGTAAGGAAGCAAAGCAACATAATACAACAGAATAAACTCGCAAGAATTTCCTATTGGCTTTTTTTGGTTGGTTCCTTGTTTTTTGGTGTGTTTTTTAAATCCTAACCCAAAGATATTTTCCCACTGATTTTTAGAGAGAGTGGAAAGACAGAGAGAAATATCAGTGTGAGAGAAACACATTGATTGGTTGCCTCCTGCACGAGCCCCGACCAGGCCCGGGCCAGGGAGGAGCCTGTGGTTGTGGTACATGCCCCTGACTGGAATTGAACATGGGACCCTCCAGGACCCTCTACCTACTGAGCAAAACTCACTTCCCAAAGGCTTTGAAGTGAGACTAAAAGTTTGGATTTTAGTTCTGCCCTTCCTATCTCTGGGACCACAGGAAATGTCAGTTTGCTTATCTGCTAAATGGGGCAATTGTGAGGAAGATGTAAGAAAATCTTCAGAAAACTTGAACATGTGTGTGCCCTGCACAAAGAAGATACTCAATGAATGACAATATGTAATACCTTAATCAATAAAGAAATTAAAAAAAAATGACTGTCTATTAGTAAGGAAGTGAGGGGCCAAATTGCATTTGGATCTTAACACCTCCACATTTGCAGGCTCCTGCTAAATCCCACGAGGCTGGTTTTCCTAAACAAAGCAATGTATTGGGGGTGATGGGTTCGTGACAAGTCTTCTGACAGTGCTGCAGCATTCAAATTTCTTTCTTCCTACATCTTTTTCCATTTTGTCTTGACAAGCGCTGCCTCCCAAGTGATGAGTAGGTAGCACATGATCTATGCAAGAGCAGGCTCTCCATTTCTCTCACCACTGCATTTCTCTGGAGGAGCTGAGGAAAAGTTGGTGTTTTCAGGAAGGGTAATTAATATTGAGACACAGCCACTGCTTCAATCACCTGCATATCAATCAACTTCTGCAAGGCCACAGTTCAATTAATTGATGACACCCTGGAGACACCCAAAGCAGTTAACAAGTCTCTAGAACTTAGTGAAAAAACAAGCTGCAAAATCCAATCTCCCATAAATTCCCTTTGCGGCCCATCTCCAAATTTATCCTTTTGCACCAATGTTTCTTCTGTTAAGAAACATTTTGCGAGAAGAAAGCAGAGAAGCCAAGTGCTGAAAAGTCACAGCATCTCAAAAGGAAGCAATAATACCTTTTATCTATGACCATCAATGAATGCCATTTGGTTTTAAATTCTAAACTAATCAATTTTTAAGAAAAAGCATGTCTTATCTTGGGAGTTTCATAAAGTAGCACTCTTCTTGCCAGCATGCATTTTAGTGTGTCAGCAAGTCAGAGTTCATGTTGTTAAATATGGTTTGTTGAGAAGCTGGAGCACAATGTGCCATGACTCTGTAAAATGGCCCGAGGTATTATGAGGAGAGTAGCCTAGAGAAGATGTGGTGTGACAGTAGTGATGTTGGAATGAGGTTTGCTAACATATTTAAACAAGGAGGCTGTTCAACAGGGGTGGCTTTAATGTCTTGGTAGCCTAAGAAAGCAAACCAGAATCTAAGCTAGAGTCATTGTACTTGAATCCAAGAAAATAATAACTTAATAACAACCAATCACAAACAGCCAAGGCTTTCCCAAATAAGACAACTGTTGAAGCTATAGCCAACCAAATAGTTTCTTTGTGTTGCTTCAGCATCTTTATACAACCCTTGCCCTAAGCTACTATCAGTAGAGCACTACTAAACTCTTCTGGATTGACACTCATTATCTAATTGGAATTGGTGTTTGATCAAATAAACTTCACAATTTTAATGTGCCCGTTTATCTTTTAACAATTCATTTATATCACTTGGCTGGGGTGGGGAGGGAAACTGGGTACACTAATGCTGTTCTCTGGCCACTGACTCAGAATCTGAATCCAAAGTACTTTGCTGGAACTTCCTTTATGACAGTCTTTCTGGAAAACTCCAAAGGGTCTACAGGTAGTGCTTCTTTTGCAGGTGGAAATTATAAAGGAAGAGGACTTATGGTCCAGGGTCAAGTACAGTTTGCTTCTTTCTTTTTCATTAGCCTGACTAGCATCTCTAGGTAGTAGCTTTCACAAGACTCAACATAGTAACCATACACACACATTTGTGGTACATGCCCCTGACTGGAATTGAACATGGAACACACACACACACACACACTCTTGATGGGATCATCTCCATATCTGTACCTGGGGGAAAACTGAGGAACTTTTCTTTCATCCACTTCACCTCCCACCCTACAGCACAGCCTTCAACCTGCTGTTTTTCTGGTCTCATAAATATTTTGTTTATTGGCCTAGTGATGTTTGCCTGTCTGACCCACACCTATGATATAGGCCCCTTGAGGTTAGGGTTAATGTCTTTTCTATTCTTTATTTAACCAAGGGCTCAAAGCCATAAATAGAGGCTTACTATCAGTTTTTCCTGAAGTTCTTTCAGGGTTTCCATGTAGTAGCATATTTAATTCTTCAACTTGCATTTTAATTTTATGCCTAGTTTAAGAGAGAATACTCTTCATAGACTCGTTTGGTCTGTCATCATTTTTGGAGCCACACTGTCATATAAACAAAACCAATTTTTTAAATCCCCAATAAAATAAACTTAAGTACAAAAAAGTTCAATGTGCTTCAGCTTACACTGAAATATATAAATACTTCTGTGTCTCATAAAAAAACCCCAGCACTAGGCATGTTATAAGCCATTTGGATTTGGCATCATTTATTTTAGTGTTAGTGTTTCATTTAGAGACAGATTTTTGAAAAATAGAACCATGACAAGACACCTTTTATAAATCAAAGCCATGATGTCACAAAACAATGAAATTGTGAAATCCAGTAAGAGGTCAGTGGGCAGTGGTGAGCCATATGTGGGCTTTCAAAATGTAATGAGGGTACCTCAGGTTCCATGCCCTGTTTCTATCCTCGGCCTCACTAGAAAAAGCCCTTCAGGACCAAGGTGAAATCCAATAATTTCATCTGTCACTTTTAGAATAGGCATTTTGTGAGTTCAACTAAAATAAAATCTATTTCTTCCATTTTTTATTTATTATAAATCATGGAAATATTTAATACACCCAGACTTATATTACATAACAACCGCTAATTAACCTTTGGCTAAACAAATATTTGAGTTATACCACTTGTCCACTTTTCAGTCAAAAAAATTTTTTTTTAATATAACATCCTCTTTACCCCAAAGCCCACTAAATAAACATGCTAGAAGTCATGTATTGACATTATGATTTCAAGCAAAGAACTATTCACCAATTTACTTGGCAACAGCAGTTTCTAATCGGAGATGTCATATGGAACAAATTTGAATTGTATGCCCTAAGTAGATGAACCCAAAATGTTTTGCTTTGCAAACACAGATCAAATGAAAGGGACAAAAAAGGAGTATCGTCTATGATTCTGCCATCCATTGTGCATTGAGCTATTTTCATGTGTTTCAAAGCCCTCTTGTGCTTAGCATTTATTTTGTTCCAAAGACGTGTTTCTGTTCTATAACATATTTTTGTGTGCAGAGTGGTAGTTTGTTGCAGTAATCATTCCAATTTGTTCAGACTTCCCTTGGCCCACACCTGTAGGGAGTCTCCTTCCACATCAAAAGCCTGGGTGTGTGACTTGCTCTGTGCAATGGTACAAGAGCAAACATATTTTAGCAAGAGACTTGAGAAGCATCTGCACATTGGGGCTTGCCCTTTTCTGCTGCTCTTTGGAACCCAGGGACCTCTGGAGAATGAGAGACACACCACATGGAACAGAGATGAACCATCCTAGCTGATACGTTCTAGATCAATGGTTCCCAAAATGTGGTCCCCAGAACAGCAACAGCAGTATCACATATGAACTAGTTACAAATGCAAATTGCACATTCTTCAACTTAACCCTAGTACTACTGAATCCTTAACTATTGAGCAATTTGTGTTTTAAGGAGCTTTCTAGGTTCACTAAGACATGAGAAAACCACTACTCCAGACTAACCATCCTGCCAATTGCCAAACACAGGAGTGAGGTCAACCTAGACCAGGAATAGACAAGGAACACAGCCACACCCATGTGTCTACATATTGTGCTACAACAGTAGACCTGAGTAGTTGTAACAGAGACAACATGGCCTGCAAAGCCTAAACGGATTTATTATGTGATCCTTTACAGAAAAAGTTTACCCTCTGCAATCCTTACCAACCAGTTCCAGCTGAGTCATTAGCTAACAACAGGAATCAGCTGGTCTGGGGGGAAAAGCACCAGCTTAATTAACCCACAGAATCATGAGAAATAACTGTTTGTTATTTTAAGCCACTAAAATCTGGAGTGTTTTGTCTGCATCAAAACGTGCAAGATAACAATGAATGCACAAAAACTGTTGCCTTTTGTGCAAGTGGATCCCAGACTATCACCCTCTTCCAGGAAATGACTCCTTTGAACTTAGTTTCAACCTTCCCACCTACAACCAAGGCTTCCCTTTCTCCTTTGGCGAGTACTATAAACCTTCATTACATTATGTGTGGCGTTCAGACTGCATTTATTTAATTTTAAGTTATTGTTATTTATAGAAAGATTTTATTATTCATTTTATCTATTTTTCTGTCTGCAAAATGTCTTTTGGTATCTTGAGTTGGGATGGAACATACCACCTTTCCCATTAAAATTAATGAAAATATTTTCGTAATTTAATGTCTTTTCACTTAGCAGCAGGGTTTGCAGAAATGAATGAAGTTGTTAAAGATATAAAATCTGGAAACATAAGATGTGAGTGGCTATGTCTGTGTAGAGAGATTATGATTGCTTTTATTTTTTGCATGTTTGTTTTTAATTTTCCCATTTAAAAAAATAATTAAGCCATTATTTTGAAATACAGATCTCTCCCTGACCTTCCAAACAGATATATACATATTTGTCTTAGAATTTTTATTTTGACTAAGTTGTGCTTTGTGTTCCAAAATATTGTATATGCAATATTAAATGGCTAATACCTCCAGGTTTTATCTTACTACTTTATTATTTATTGAACTTGGGGTATTGTGGTGGTGGGAGATTTAATTTTATATAAAATGGATAATTTCATTTATCATTTCAGTTCACCTGAGTAGGCACCAGAAAGTAGTGCCTCTTTGATTTGGCAATGGTACATGGAAGTGAATAAGATCCCACCCTAGGGAAAAGAGAAAATAAAACACATTCCCTGCTTGATTGTGTTATCCAGCTCCAATGAAAATGGAAAAGGAAGAAATGGGCTTTAATGGTGATATAGGAGGGTCATAGCAAAGTACATTTGACTGGAGAGGGAAAGGCAGGTTCAAACCATTGCCAGGTTAGGGGTGAAACTTTTCTGCATCCTTTTAAACTTAGATTAGACTACTATCCACTTGGTACTGTTAGATGAAGAGCCTGCCAGAGGCAGGGGAATGGAGAGTATGACTCCTTGAATCTTCCAACCATGCAATTTTCTGAAAAGAAACCAGACTGTGAGCTTCCATAAATAAATTTTCTCCCTTTGTTTCAAGTTAAATGTAGTGACTCCTAATTATTTAAGGAAGAGTGTGAGCCTCTGGGACTGAGTTGCATTCCCATGCATGGTCAAGTACCTGCAGAGGATTTAACAGGGCAGTGTATATGTGCAAGCATTACTGGAGAGATAGCCAGCCTGCCCAAACATGCCATGACTCCAATCAGATGACACCAACCAATTTCAGAAAGTCCAGTTAAACCTTGTAAATTCTGGCAGCAATAAATGTGGTGTGTGAAGTTGAATGCTAGAGGTTATATGAAATCACATTCTGTATCACTTTTGAAATGCATGCATGTGGAAAGGAAACCTAAAATTTTCAATTAAATTAGAAAAATATAAGCAACTTATTCAGAAACCTTTATAAGATAAGGCCAGCCTCCTTCTGCTTTAGTAAGGTTGTATAGTTTTTATGAGGCAGAAGATCTCATCAGTTTGCTAGTACCCCAGATGTGGATCCTTGGGCCTGATTCAGAGAAAATGCCTGGAAGAAGTCCAAATTCCAAGCTGGGGAAATAGCAGGGATTGCTTTCTCCTGACTATGTTCAGTGTTTTTAGTATAAATCACTTATCAGCCAGAGGTTCTTGTAACTTATGTACTAAGGTATTTTTTGTATATAGAAAAAAAGTATCAGGGGAATAATGAACTAATCTCTTTCATAAAACTCTGGTATTCAAAGCTCTTTTGGACACAGTCGCCAATGATTTTCACCACCCAAGATGAGGTGATCAAGCAAGTTTATTGGTCCTAATGGCCTCTCATCCTCAGAGCTAACATGACAGCTGTCACTAACATATGAAATCTTCCATTGCTACAATATACCCTGAGTTATCATTATTTATAAAAATAAATAAATTCCAAGGGTTTTACTTGATTAACAACAATATTCCTGGGCTTAATATTTGTGTGAAATTACCTCGGACTATTCCAAGAATATCCTAGGTACTATTCTTTTCCTGGAAATGACTTTTCTCGGTTTTTCTTAGGCACCTACTTACACTAAGATTACTGGGGACTCTTGGGCTAGCAGGGATCCATGTATTGGTTGTTCTGATCTACAAACAAAGCTTGTTCTCTCTGAAACAATCTCCAGCCTTCCTAAGGAGAGTGTCTTGTGGTGAACTTCACAAATCTCATCAACATGATAGAGTGGTGAGTAAATCACTGCTAGAGGGTGCCTCTTAGACCCAGCCAGGTGCCTCTCAAAAGCCAACTGTAATGGTTATGTATCTCTAACTGAAGGCAGGATCAGACCTACTGCTTCGCTGAGAAAGAAGGAAGGATGCAAATGAGCATCTGACCTCAGGCTTGGTGTTGGGGAAGTGCCTTCATAGTGATTCAGTACTCCTCTGAAGGTCTCCCCTGATTAGTCCTGACTGGTGTTAATTCATTTAGGCAAAACAAACCCAGGGCCAGCTCTCTTTCTCTCAAATCTTTATTGTTGAAAGTATTACTACATAGGTCCTCCCCGCCCCCCATTAATCTCTTCCAGCCCACTCCCATCCCCCACCCAGGCCCTCACCACCCCATTGTCTGTGTCCATGGGCTATGCATATATGCATACAAGTTCCTTTGTTGATCTCTTCCAACCTACCCTCCCCTGCCTTCCTTCTGAGTCTCTTTCTTATTGCAGGTGGAAAAGTCTACTGTAGTAGACTTCTTTGTGGGAGCACTGTGACCTGTATCATAAAGAATATTAGGCATTATATAAGGAAGAAGGAAAAAAAGAGGTCTTGAAAAAGTGCAAGTTCATGCAAATGGAAGGACTAACTCTAAAAGAAACTCCAATTCCAGTAATCTCTGTCTAATGTCCATACTACCTTCATCATGGGTTAAGAGTAGAACTATGGACCAAATAGACATGAGATCCTTAGGCACCTACCATGTACAAGGCATGTTGTTTGTTAACAGAAAGTTACAAGAACCAGCCCCAGGTATCAAGGAGAAGTACTAGAGGGTGATGGCTAATAGTGGGAGTTTGAAGGAAAGATGGAATTTGACAAGATGGGAGAATTAGTGACCTCTTAATATGTGAGGACATGCTTCTCTCAAGTAAAGAGAAGGCACTTTGAGCTTGAGTTTCAAAGGTTCCTATAAAAGTGTTATGGTTTGGCTCTTTGTTTTAGTCTTGTCTTTAACTTTATGAAAAATTCTTCTGTAGCTCATGATGACAGAGAGGGTGATTATTGATCCATTTGCTAGGTAACTCTTTGGGTTTGCCCATTCATATTTGAGTTTTAGAATAGGAACATGGAATGAATCCCAAATTACTTGACTTAATTTCCAACAAATCAGTTATTAGAATATTCAAGTTTACTGGCTTCTGCAATTAATTTCTTCTGCCTTTAATGACTTAAAAATCCTTCAGGTGCCTGGTGTTTTCTATTTGTATTTCCAGTGATATGCCATATTTCTCTAGATTATTCTAAATCCCCTCTGGACTGAGTCAAGGATGGTTCCATATGAATTGGTTACAAATTGAAAATAGCTATTTTATGTGAAGAAGAACATTTTACACTATTCTCTCTGCCAGGGCTGCTCTCTACTGGATAGCATCTGCACACTGGACAACTGAGCAAGCTATACACTGGGCAAGTCTGGAGACATTGCAAGGGGTATAAAATGCTGCAGCCCTAGAAACAATTTATATCATTGAAATGGCTCTATTAACTTCTAATTAGCAAACACCTCATGATAAATCATAGAGTGGTCTTCCCAGACTGTCTTCTAATTCTCCTCTTCTTGAACTGTATAGATTATATAGAAAGACTAGGGCAGGAAAAGGTGGTGCTCTGTACAGGTCTATTAGTTAAGATTTGATCATTCTGAGTAATAAAGCACAAAGGATCTAGCCCTAACCAGTTTGACTCAGTAGATAGAGCATTGGCCTGCAGACTGAAGGGTCCCCTGTCAAGGGCATGTACCTTGGTTGCGGGCACGCCCCAGTGGGGGGGGGTGTGGGAGGCTGCTGATTAATGTTTCTCTCCCATCAATGTTTCTAACTCTCTAACCCTCTCCCTTCCTCTCTGTAAAAAATCAATTTTATATATATATATATATATATATATATATATATATATATATATATTGTATATATATATATATATATATATATTTAAAAAAGAATACAGGATCTATTATCAAGATTAGATCTCACATTGTAATGGGAGTTGATGAAGAATTCTATGGAAGACAGTTTTCTCTATATCTGGTGTGGGCCTGAAGTCACTGTGGGCTAGTGGATCCAGTTGTTGTATTAAAATTACAGATATGAAGTGAAGGAGAACAAGGGCACACCAGAACCTGTGAGGATAAACTAGAATCTACCCAGATAAATTGGGACCTGCATCTGTCTCTCACCACCTTCAACCTCAATATATGGGTGACTTGAAAATGAAGCCAGTGCCTTCACCATACAATGGCATAGGCAATGGGCTCAGGACTTGGAAAAAATAGATCCAGAAGGAGGAGCTGCAGGCTTAACTGTTGCCCAATGAGTAAGCACGCGGGGGACAACAGATGCACGCTGCAACTGCACCTGGGTTTCTGCACCAACCTCCAGGTATAGCACCTGTTTCAATTTTGTCTTCTAAACATGGTGCAAATGTCTCTTTGGCCCTTCCTTAATAAGGAGCCCGATAGCATAGAAATTTTGAGAAGACACGGGTACTAACTTTATATTTTTTGTTAAAGAGGTAAAAACTAGGTAGTACAAGTATAAATATGTAAACTTGATCTCACTAAATGAGTGATTTATAGTAAGAGAATAATCATATTGACACATCTTTTCCTAGCACTAAAATAGATGTTTCATACATTTTTTAAAAAAAAGAATGCTTTCTTTTAAAAAATCTTCACACATCTAGAAGACATGATGTGTTGGTGTCTGAGGCTGTTGCTACCACCCCGCCATCCTTTGCTGCCTTGCCCTGTGCTAGAGGAGCAGGCTCTGCGAAACCCAGATGTGGGCCGCCCCCAGGGTGACTCAGATGCTATGGACAGGATAGCAAGTGTGACCTTTGTCCCAGAGAGTCCATTTCTCAGCTCATATTCCCTTTTCCCTGAGTACCTTCTGTGACCTCTCTGAAGCATGTGGAAACCTCTCTGTACGTAAAGTAGGCTAGTGGCCTGGCTTTGATTGCAAATTGGACCAGTGGAAGGCATACTGTGAAGCAGTCCCTTCCCACAGCAAGGGCAGACGCTAAAGTATGATTTATAGTGACACCGCTCTCTTCTGTAGTTATAGCCCTCTTACCCTGAGCAGCAGGTTAGACATGTCTTATTAACACTGACAATTTTAGCACTTCCTTCCTCATGTCACAAGAGCAACTTCTCCAAGGTTTCTTGTTACGGAACAAGCAGAAGATACTGACTGCTGAATCTCGCTTTCTTAGGGCTGTCCATTCATTACACTGATGAAGCAAACGTGGTGAAGCTTAAGATTCAGATACATTTTAAAACATGCTGCTTTTTAAATGTGCTTTGAATGCATTAGATCTGTACTTCAAGAGACAATTGACTTTTAAAAATAAGCAAAAACAGATTTATTCAGGAACAGCAGAGAATTGCAATTCAGGACATGAGCGCTATCATAAAATCACAGGCAAGTCCAGAGAACAGAGAAGGGGAATGTTCCTTTATACAGTAAAGGAAAGGGGAAATTGGAGCTGTTAAAACAAAGAGTCAATTGGAGGAAACTGAATTCCAAGTGAACTGGTTTTTCATTGGCTGGATATTATAGTGTCTCATTGGCTGGGCTGTTGCAGGGGGAAGAGAAGATTTTTCTTTCTCTGTTGGGTAGTAGAGTAGAAAATATCTTCTAGTCGGAGAGGTAAGGCACTGTCTCTTCCTGTTTTGGGCAACTGATGATGAGTGAGAGGATGGGCATAAGTTCTCCCTCTTCAAGCCCCCCTGATTCAATTTTAGTTAAATTTCTTTTATTAATTTTTGTGACTTTAGTTTTTAAAATGTATGAGCCTTTGTAAAATCACACACACACACACACACACACACACACACACACACAGAGAGAGAGAATTATATAATAAACCCCCTTAGACTCATTACTCAAATTCAAGATTATCAAAATTTTTATATTTTACTTGTTTCTTTTTATTCTTTTTGTCCTTTTTGCTTTACTAAAACATTTGAAAACAAATCCCACCTCCCATGTTCTTTCACCCTTACATATATTGAGAATGTCCTTTTTAAAATGGGCATTTTCCTAACTAACTACAGTGTCTTTATCACTTTTAACAACAATAATTCATTGTGGCCCTAGTATCTGGTCCATAATTAAAATTCCTGAAATGTCTCAAAATTTCTTTTTGCAATTGGTTGGTTTAAATCAGGATCATAATGAGATCCACACTGTATGAACTTCATTTTAGTGAGTGATTTTATTTTTAATATTATTTTTTAAAATTAAGTATTTATTATTGAAAGTATTACATATGTCCCATTCCCCATCCCCCATTGTCCTCTCCCAGCCTGCCCCCACCCCTTAGTCCAGGCCTTCACACCTCTATTGTCTGTGTTTATTGGTTATGCTTATATGCATATAAGTTCTTTGGTTGATCTCTTACCACTCCCCTCCTACCTACACTCCTCTGTTTTTCCCTCAAGGTTTGAAGGTCTGTTTGATGCTTCTATGTCTTTGGATCTATTTTTGTTCATCAGTTTATTTCCACAAATAAGTGAGATCATGTGATATTTATCTTTCCCCGACTGGCTTATTCACTTAGCATATGCTTTCCAGGTCCATCCATATTGTTGCAAATGTAAGAACATCTTTTTTACCATAGTGTAGTATTCCAGTGTGTAGATGTACCACAGTTTTTTAATCCACTCATCTGCTGATGGGCACTTAGGCTATTTCCAAAATCTTAGCTATGGTAAATTGTGCTGCTATGGACATAGGGGTGCATATATCCTTTCTGATTGGTGTTTCTAGTTTCTTGGTATATATTCCTAGAAGTGGGATCACTGGGTCAAATGGGAGTTCCATTTTTAGTTTTTTGAGGAAACTCCATACTGTTCTCCACAGCGGCTGCACCAGTCTGCATTCCCACCAGCAGTGCATGAGGATTCCTTTTTCTCCACATCCTCACCAGCACTTGTCATTTGTTGATTTGCTGATGATAGCCATCTGACAGGTATGAGATGGGACTGCGTTGTCATTTTGATTTTCATCTCTCGGATAATTAGTGACTTTGAGCATGTTTTCATATGTCTCTTAGCCTTCCTTCTGTCTTCTTTTGAAAAGTTTCTATTTAGGTCCATTGTCCATTTTTTTATTGGATCATTTATCTTCCTTTTATTAAGTTGTATGAGTTCCTTATAAATTTGGAGATTATACCCTTATCAATGTAACATTGGCAAATATGTTCTTCCATGCAGTGGGCTTTCTTGTTGTTTTGTTGTTGGTTTCTTTTCCTGTGCAAAAGCTTTGTATTTTGATGTAGTCCCATTTGTTTATTTTCTCTTTAGTTTCCATGTCCTAGGAGATATATCGGTAAACATATTGCTATGAGATATGTCTGATATTTTGCTGCCTATGGATTCTTCTAAGATTTTTAGTGAGTGATTTTAGAGTTGGCTTTATGAAAGTAGCCAATCTAATCTTAAGGTTTCATTTTTTCTGAAGAAAACACAGAGTACTGCATCAGTTCTTTCTGCTGCCTTGTATTCTCTTTCCACCATAAAGCTTGGGATCAAGAAAAACAACCACTTTTTCTCATGCCATCCTGCATATCATGCCTTTGAGGCTTAATTCTGAAGAAAGAATTGATATGGAGTCTAATGAAACCACTTTCCCAGGGCACCCAGAACCTTACTTGCAGTTTTTATGATGAAAATGGGGGGAGTTCGGTGGGAGGTTTATTGTTGGCTCCTGTGTAGAACCTTAGCGGCCATTCCCTATAACCCTCTCCCTCAGCCACATTTCACAGGGCAATACAAACCTGATGCTCTCTTTATTAGGTTACACTCTTCAAAAAAAAACTTTTGTACTTGCCATCCTGTTCAGACATGCCTAAAGTGAGCACCAGGATGACATAGTACCAGAGTCAGTTCTCCTTGATTCAAGTACTAACCCTGTCCACACTAACTGTACTAGAAAACTATTCAGTGTCTTTGAATTTCAATGTCCATATGTGCAAAATTGGTACAGTATAGTAGAGCTTACTTTGTGAGGATAAAAGTGGGATAACCTATGAGCCACCTTGATGCACACTGCATTGTGGGCACTTAGATGCTACTTTCTTCCTCTTCCTCTCCTTCCCTCTTAAACTGATTAAAAAAAAAAAAAAAAGAAGCCTTTGACAACTTCTTAAAAATGTATTTTGTGGCCCTGCTTGGTATGGCTCAAAGGTTGCAGGTTTGATTCCCAGTCAGGGTCCATGGCCAAGTTGCTGGTTGGTAGGGCGTGTGCAAGAGGCAGCACATTGATATTTATATTTCTCTCCTTTACTCTGTCTCTAAAAAACAATAAAAATATATTTTTTAAAAGTATTTTGTGGTCCTTAACTTATTTAGGAGTATTTTATTTTAGGCATTTCTCTTCACTGTTTCTTTCCCCTGGTAAAGTTACCTTAAATTAGCAACATTGACATGTAAATGGAACTGCAGTTACTGGATTGGGGAGATAATAAATGTAGACGTGTGGATGGTTTAGAGACGATTTACATGCTGGTTTAACAGACAAGCCTCCCGAGGCCTCTTTATATCCACACTGGCCAACTGCAGCTTAATCTGACAAGGATAATGTGCAGAATGTAAATATTACCATTTGCTCCATGTCATCTCAGATCAGACACTAATTTGCAAATGTAATTTATCATGTCTAAAGAAAACCAAAATGACAGCTCTTACCAGTATTTGGTATTTTTGTGTTAACAATAGTTCATTTATGATTGTTATTGTTTCAGGCAGAAAATATGTCTCAATATGTTCTGCTGACAATGTGGGCTTTTGCAGCCCAAACCTCTTCTAGGCCTTTCAATCTTCTTCCTTGTTGCATGCCATTACCTACATTACCGATGGCTGGTCTTTTGATTGTTGGCTCCCCTTCATTACACTTTTTATGCGGTTGAAGGAATTGTTCTGATAATATTCCAAGTTCTGGGATCTGTTTTACAAGTGGCCTGGGTGGCCAATGTGAAGACTGAGGGCCCCATCTGATTTGTCTGTTTTCACTAAGGTTCTCCGTCACAAAGGAAATATCTAGAGCAACAAAACTAGCAAAAAACTAGCCAAAGCCAAATTATAGATGAATTATAGGCCAGTGTGTGATATTGAGCTTCAAGGACTTGCCAACAGTAAGCTGGCCAATAAACCACAATATCCAACTTGTCAGGTTCTTATGGACCCTAGAAGACTAAATCTCTCCCCAAAGCAAAACTATCTGTATAAAAGGAGAGGGTTTATGCACTAGTTGGTTTGGCTCAGTGAATAGAGCCTCAGCCAGAGGACTGAAGGGTTCCTGGTTCAATTCCAGTCAAGGGCACAGAACTTGGTTGCAGGCTCGATCCCCAGCCCTGATCGGGGGCATGTGAGGAAGACAACCAATAGATGTGTCTCTCTCTCATACTGATCTTTCTCTCTGTGTGTCTCTCCCCCTCCCTTCCACTCTCTCTAAAAGAAAAAAAAAATCAATGTAAAAATATTCTCTGGTAAGGATTAATGGGAAAAGAGAGAGGGGCGGGGCTCACTATGTGTTTTATATAATAGTAAGTAGTTTTCCTTAGTTCAAAATTTGTTATTCCTTCTTTCCCCTCTTCAAGACTCTTCTAAGGTTAGCACAAGACTCTGCTTTGGCAAGTTGATAATCCCTTTTATGCTTGTAAGACCACTGCGGTACATTGCCCAGCAGCCTGTAGTGAGATCAGGATGTCCTTGCATGGCTGCTGGTGAGTTAGAAGGATGCCAGGAAAGAGGGAGGGGAGCCAATCACCACTGGCCCTGACGGTCAGCATTTCAGAGAGGAGACCTGCCAACCCCAATAAAAACCTATGACATTTCAGAAGAACTTCAGGATCTTTCTGCCTCATTTCTCACACAGAAAAGTAGAGGGACACAAGTATCCCCAGCAGAAAAGAATAGCTTGTTTATCTTTAATGGAGAGCAATGCCGCACCACAGAACTTACACCAGGTCTCGTGCTTCTCCCCATGGTGAATGGCACAAGAGATAAGGACAGAGAGTGTCTGGAGGGACTCAGGCCTGCAGATAATACTTTTGTTATCCTGATTGGAAAAGCTTGTACAGCTGCTTTGATTCAGTAAAGCTGAATTTCCAAGGTTCCCTTTGACCTTTACTTAAACTGCCTTTGAGACAGACTATTTTTGTTATCGCCTGATGAGCTAGAAGAAACTTACACGTTAATTACAGAGAATAAATCATTAAAAAGTGCAAGGTTACTGATGCGGAGTTCTGAGCTGATAATTATCACCTGGTTGATGGCAACAATATAAACACTGTTCAAAGAGCCAGAAGTTGGTTTTGTGTATTTCCTGCTGATTCCTTCACTGCTGTGGGCTCCGGTTGTTAAAGACATGCATTTGGAAGACTCGATACTATTAACCCAACTTACGTGAAGCTCTTCTGTGTCCTCACATGAAAAGGCTTAGCTTTGGAAGGGGCTGAATTTTAGTCCTGAACATCAGTGTCCACGGGGGCTTTCCGTAGAGCCTGGCAATAGTTTTTTTGTGTTTTTTTTTTATGAAGTTGATACCACCATCGCCATCAATGAGCAGAAACAAAACTCCCACGTAACGCCACAAGGCGAAGGATGGAGGAACATGGTGAAATGCAGCTTACAGCGAAATAGAGAGAGATTTCAACTTTACATTTCTGCCAAACATAACTGAAGTTCAGTCCCTTTATTAGCCTTAGTGGGGTAGCTTGTTGTAAAGGATATAAATTGAAATCCACTTAAGAGTATTTGGGATTTGTGCCATTGATTATGCATTCAACTTCAATTTATTGTTAAAAGATGTATGTTACATAATCTTCCTGATGTGCTGTTATTTGTTAGACCTATATTACCCTCCGTTATGTAAAAATAAAACTCAAACCTCCAAAGTACGAACTTTCCCTTAAATGATATTATATTCCAATCATCAATCATGTTACAGATTCCAATCCTTTTACGTTTTACAGATTTCTTCCATAGTTGTTTAATTCCCACAACAAGCACATATTGAGTGTCTGTGCCTCAGTTCCCTCTGAAAAATGGAGATAGAAATAATATCTACCTTGGCGTGTTTTGAGTTTTAAATGAGCTAAAAATCTTTAGAGCACTTAGAAAAATATCTACAACATAGTAAGTGCTATAGATGTTAGGAATTTTTATTACTTATTCTTTGCCCAGCACCATTGCCAGGCAGGGTAGGGGTGGGCTGCAGATATTAAAAATCATAAATCGTGAATACTTTTCTCTGTGATCTACCTTGGAGGGATACCAATAAATGTGAAATAAGTAAGGATCATGACCTGGAACCAGCTGATTATTGTAAGAAGATGAGGAGCAGCACCTGGGAGTAGGGAATTACTCTCAGTTGTATATTTAGGAAAGGCCTCTTAAAAGGAAGATACAGGATTTTTCTAAGGGATGGGCTGGATTGAGAAAGAAAGGACAGGGATGCTGCAGACCTGGTAGCACAGAGTCAAAGGCTTTGTATCAAGGCTGAATGTGGCATTTTTTTAAGGTCAGAGAGAAGCCCTAGTTGAGTGGGGAGTACATTGGGGGTGGGAGTACAGGTTAGGCCAGGAAGTAACGGGGGAGAAGATTCTTTGGATAGGCATGTTGTGAGACTTTGCACGCCAGATTGAGGAATTTGGACTCAAGCCTAAAGACAGTGGAGAGCTATTCAGAGAATTTTGAGCAAAAAAGAAACCAGATAATAATAGTCATTTAAGAAAGTTACCATGTGAAATGAGAGACCCTAGAGGGAGATGCAAAGATATATGGGTAAGTGAAGGCACAAAGGGATCAGGATATAGATTTTAATAATTATATAATGGGATTAATGATGACCTATTTTCTAAAAATGTCTTAGGTCTATGTCTTTGAGACCACCCTGTAACTTATATAAATTATTGTCCAGATCTTACAGATGAAGAACTTTAGGTAAACAGTTTAAATAATAAAGTCATACTTAAACATATTCATTAAGTATTTATTGAGTGCCTGCCATGTTTCTGGGTATATGCTATGTCCAGTGATGAAAGAGAAGCAGGAATATTTACAAAGTCCAAGAAAAATTATGATGTGAGTGTAGACAATGGGTATTTATGAAATGCTTTGGAAAGAGTGATTGAGTAAAAGAATGAATGGACCACATAACTTATAATGCTTTGGAACAATTCCATATCAAAAATAAGAAGGCATGCCTTTAGGTTTCTAATTCGTCAAGTATGCGCACACTGTTCATAGTTCTAGCCAATTCAGACCACAATAGGTCAAGTGTATCTACTTGGAGAGTATATTAGTTTTCTGTTGCTGTTGTAACAAATCACTACAAACTTTGTGACTTAAAACAACAAACATGTAGTATTACCTCACAGGCTCAGGTCAGAAGTCTGATATGGAACTCACAGATCTGAAGACTAGGTGTTCCCAGGCCTGCATTCCTTTCTGGAGGCTCCAGGGAAGAATCTGTTTCCTTGCTCATTTAAGTTGTTGGCAGAATTCAGTTTCTTCTGATTGTAGGATTGAAGATTTACAATCTGGCTGTCAGCTGAGAACTGTTCCCAGCTTCTAGAGGCCATGCATTCCTTGGCTCGTGGTGGCTTTCATTCTCCTCAAAGCCAGCATTGGCGGGTTGAGTCCTTCTCACACTTCGAATTGCTTCTACCACTTCTTCCATCACATCTCTTGGACTGATTGATTTTTCCACATTTTAGGATTCGTATGAGAACATCAGGCCGACCCCGATAATCCAAGATAATCTGCCTATTTTAAAGTCATTTGATTAATAAACTTAATCACATCTGCCAAGTCCCTTTTGACTGTCACCTAACATCCTCACAGATTCTGGGGATTAGAGTGGGAACATCCACTGGGATCCATTATTCTGCCTTCTACAGAGTGGAATGAGCATAAAATTTAATGACTATGATTAGGAGTTAGATGCTTCTTTCATTTAGGATTGCTGAAGGCATGTTTCTTAATGTCATGTCTTCTTCCTACCCATCTGCTATATCGTATTTGAGGAAGAAAAAAGGACAGAAGCACAAAAGCATATATTGCAAATATGAGGTTTTATGGAACAGGCAGAATGTCCTTTTGTGTGAAGATATTTATGTTCAGGTGATGTCTTTGTTCATCTCAAATATTTTCTGCTAAAGTAATGGCTTTGTACTAGCCACTGTGGAAATATACAAAGAAGAACCCTTTCAAGTTGACAAATTGCTAGATGTGATTATTTGGGCAGATAAATTACTATAGCACAAAGAAGTCCTTCCTCTGTGCTGCCATAATGGAGGTACAAAGTACTGTGGAAAACAGAGAACAGAGAGGTTTTATTCCATCTGACTATTTCATTTGGGAATTGAAGAATAGGTAAGATTTCAGCAGAGAAGGAAAGAGGCATTTTGTTGGAGTAAGATTGGCCAAATAAAGTTCAGAGCTGGAAGATTATTACTGTGTATCTTCAAGTACTTGAAATTCCTTTAGACTGAAAAAAAAGGTAGGTAAAAAGGGTTATTGGGATAAAAAATGAAGTCTTATACAAACTTGGAAAGGGTCACATTTGTCAGGAATAAGAACTTGGACTTCCCTCCCACCACCCTTCCCCACTAGAAAATTGGGAGACACCAAATGCCCTTGAACAGAGGAAGGACACAGTCAGTGCCAGGCATCAGGAAGTTACCAGAAACAATAACAAGTCAGGTAGATTGGAGGAAGAGCCTGGAAGTAGGGAGAAAGCATTTCTTATAGATCAGGAGAGAGATAATAAATGAATTTCTAACTAGAATGAAGAAGATGTGAACCTAAGTAAAGAGAAAATGAGGGGGACACTGAGGACAGAGAATAAAAAGGAATGTGGCAGTGACAAGAGGTGAAACAGACTGAGAGAAATATTATATTCCAGGTTTAGAGCCTGGACAGGAAGCCCTAGTAAAACTGAGATACCATGAATAGAAAGAGGGAAGTCAGGAGGAGGTAAAGTTTGGGTGAAGGTGCAAAATGGTGAGATTGGTTTTGATAAGTCTGAGAAGCTGGTAGAAATTTCAAGTGGAGATTTTCAATGTAAAGGAAAGTCTCAGCAGAGATGAGATGAGGGCCAAGGAGAAGAATATGCACAGTTATGGGGTAAGAACAAACAGATGATAAAAAAAATAAAAAATAAAAAGTGGAGGCAATTCATTGTGGGCACAATGGCACGGGCATCTTATCTAAGATGCTAGGAAGGCACAGAAGAGAAAAGCAGAGGTTATATGTTAACATCTACCTCCATATTATATTTATAACTCCCCTTGTGGTTGGCAGGAGTCTTCAGGGAGGAAAGAGTCAAGGTATAAGACCACTTTAAAGGATACTTTTTTGTTGTTGTTGCTATTGGGAAAGCATTCTAAGAGTAATAGTTAACTAAGGGACAGAGACTAGTGGATTATTGGCAGTGTCATGGCAAATAGTTTAAAGTCAATTTTGGTGAGATGGGAGATTTTTAACTCTGTAATTTTATTTATCCTTTAAAACCTAATTTTAAAGTTATTCAAAATATATTGGTTTTAAAGAGAAAGGAAGGGAGAGGGGAAATAACAATTATTGTTCTACTTATTTTTGCATTCATTGGCAAATTCTTATACGTGGCCGCCCTGGAGATTGAACCTGCATCCTTGGTGTATCAGGACAATGCCATAACCAACTGAGCTACCAAAGGGCCTTTAAAATAGGGCCTTTAGACTTCCTAAAAGGATAAGTACATGTTTTGTTTTAGACTAGAAGTTTTAGCTGTAGGAATCATATTTATGTGAATCTCCAATTTTCTATTTTTTAAATAACTTGTACTATACATAAGCATAGAATGCCCAGCCCTGAATATTAACTGACAAGGCTATGAATGTGCCCACAGCATCATATCTGAGAGAACATTTTCCTAATTATTACCAGGAGGCTGGAGGCACCACCTGAGCTAAAAGGCTTCATGAGATTCACTGGCGTTGGACTGCAGACTGCTTTTCTGAGCGTGAGAGGAATGATGTGCTGTGAGCCCCCATCTACTGTTTATCTGGGAGGGCCCAGCAGATAGTGGGCTTGACAGTGAAATTCTAACCCCCAAGACTCATGAGATGCCAGCGTTTCCCTGCCTAGCTGGGACTGCAGGGGTAGCTCTTCTTACTTCATAAGGGAGTGACTGGTATTTGAGCACTGATAACAGCAATCTCAGTGGTGGGGCTGAGTCAGGGAGGACATTCCGGAAAAGCAAAAGGCTGGGAAGACCTGGGCCTGCATGAGGACAGAAGTGCAGGGCCTCGCTCCAGCTGCCAGTGTGCGGGCAGGAGGGCAAGGCATCATGTGGGGATGGCAGGCACATTTTCTGGAGGGAGACCAAGCACTCATGAACTTATGTTTTAAATAGGACTGGTGAGAAGCAGAAGGAAATATGTTTGGGCCCTGGCCTAGAATCACACTAAATTTCACAGAGGAATTTCTCAGGTCACTGATGGGTGGCTGGAATGAAGATCCCAGGCTACAGAAATGCTGCTTGAAAACTGCTGTCTCTTGAAAAATGAGATCTATATGAATAATCAACAAGATCACCAAAAGGAAAAATGAAATATTACCCGAAGCATTCTCACAACTCTACCCCTATGCTGTGTTGACTTTTCACATGCAATCATGTTTCTGTGCCTAGTAACTAAAAATTATAGAGCAATCCACAGTGACCAAACCTTCACTGGAGAAAAAAAATTAAAAAATTTAAGTTAAAACGCTGCTTATATCTTCCCCATGGGTTAGGTTAAACCTGAATCTGCAGGGGAGGGAACAGCAAGACAGAAGAAAGTGAAGGTTGTGGTAGTTAAAGAAAACAAAAACAAAAACAAAAAAATCAGCAATGTGTTTCTAAATTCTAGCTTCATTTTTCACCTTTAGAAGAATTTTAAAGACATTGCAAACCAAGCATGTCAAAATCAAAGGCTAACATGGGCCAAATAAACAAGACATGCAACCTGCAGGCCTCGAGTTTGACATGCTTGTTGTAAACCCATAAGGCCATCAGCAAGAGATACGACAGTGCTCTCTGTACACACGCAGAGACAGGAGGGAGAAGCTGAGGCTGGGGATGAGTGAGACATGGCACATGTGCTCAGAGGAGTTCAAATCAGCTCAGTGGACCACACCACAGACTGAGGAATGTCTCAGAGATGGGACAAATTTTAATCCTGTGCCATCATTAATGCTGTAGTGATAGAACATCTTTAACAATGTTGCACACTCCAGGGTTGCACAGGTGTTATCCTTCTGAGTAGTACGCAACCTTATCCTCTGATGACACCATAGTGTTCATTGACAAATTGTACAACTGGCTTGGATTCCTAGAGGTTGCACATAGCTCCCTCTTACCCCTCGCCTCCCCCTTCCTTTCAACATCTCCAGATAAGCTTGCTCCATTCTAGTGACTTAGGAATTTAGTGACAATTATTTTCCCTAATCAATTTACATAGTTTCTTTGTGTGTGTTTTTCTTTACAGTGAAAAATTTTTTAATATTTAGAATTAGCCAGCTGGACTCAGTTTAGATGATCTCAATTTTGTTGGCAACATTCAAAGTACCATAGTCAGGAATCAGTCAAACGTATGCCTTCTTCTCTCCGCCAGGCCTGATTGGGGTGTTGACCTCGGCCCCATCAATGTCATGGAGCTTCTTCACAGCCTGTTTGAGCTAGTGCTTATTGGCCTTGACATCCTCAATGAACAAGTGTATTGTTGTCTTCCATCTTCATGGCTGACTCAGAGTCAGGAGGAACTTGATGAGGGCACAGTGGTAGAGCTTGTTTTTCTTGGGGTGCTCTTTCAAGGATATTTGGGTTGCCTTCAGAGCTGCAGAGGGAGGTGACTTACCATTTCTTTTTTTTTTTGTGGCTGTGGACACCTTTCAGCACTGCTTTCTTTACCTTCAGAGCTCTCACTTTGACTTTGGCTTTGGGAAGGGTAGGGGCTTCCTTCTTCGTTTTCCACAGCATCTTTGCAAAAAGCCTTATGTAAGGTGAAAACCTTTAATTTTTTAAAACTCATTTTTTACTTAGATATCTTAAAACAGAATGTATCTATATTAGAATTCCAGACAATATAATGACTAACACGTTCTCCTTAATTCTTAGTTTCATCTTCTGTAAAAGAGTAGGCTACATAAGTCACAATATTGTTGAGGGGATTAGATAAGCTATAATGTGGTCAGTACTGGGTCCATGTGGGGAAACCAATATGTGATTGTTCTTCATGGTAATCAGCTTGGAATACAGAAATCTCTGCCGGAAAGTACAGAGATCTTCAATTTTGGTCTCAATTCCAGCTCCAACTAACTCTCTGTGTGACCTCTGTTACTTCATCTTTTAGATGGGAGTAACAATGAAATTGACTATAATTTAAAGGACTGACCAAATATCTTTAGAGGTTTGTTCTAGTTTTAAATTTATCATCTGTACCAAAAAAAGGTTTATTTCAATTAAATAGTTTAATTTAGTAATAAACAGATGCTTGACTAAATCCAGTACTTGTTTTTTAATCCATTAATATATCCTACTTCATGCATGCTCATATACATGGATGATCTTTTTGTGTTTTTTTGTTAGTGGCACTTTTTTTTTTTTAAGAACTTTATTCCTTTAAAATTAATCATATTTATTTCTCTGTTTCTCACCTTTTTTCCCCTTCAAGAAGGCTGACTTAAAAAATGAGTTTGGCATCTCAGCAAGCTTTGGAGTTGCAATTAATTCTGTGCCCTTGCTCGTTGACTAGAAGCCCTCATTTCTTTCTCACCATCCTTTCCCTCCTGATAGATTTGCCCTCCTAATACTCTTTAACCCTTTGGGCTTAACTTATCTTCCTTGGCTCCTTTGCTTCTCTTATCTCTATCTAGTTAGCCTTAACTGATGTAATTTGTTTTCCTTGGGTTTCCTCCTCTGTAAAGACATTCACTCTGAATATTTCTCACCTCTCACATTAGTCTTTGTCAGATGAATCCCAGTCTAACACACTTTTCATGAACATTCATAGTCAAGTTCAGGCTTTTCTCATAGTTCTGGACTTTCATTTCTCTTTGCTGAGTGCCATGTTATACTGGACAAACCTAACTCTTGCTTATATGTTTTAGATGCTATTTCTCATTTTCTGATATAGAGTTGATCCAGTATCAGATTTGGGCTGAGAAGTTTATCTCAATTTTTAGTAAATATTCTCCCCAGTGACTTGGCATGTACACTATTGAGCTAGAATTGAGATCCATCTTATGTGTATGTTCTGGTCTACCTTGCAGTCTTGTCTTGGGCAGGTCATGATATATCTATGATCCTCAGTAAAATACAAGATTGTACATATCATTATTTTCCAGATCTAGACACCTAAACATTCTTTAAAACAAGAGGTGGGATCTAAGAGAAATTCTAAATTTTATTTATAAGATTTCATAGACAATCTCCAACTTTCCTTTAGGTTAGTCATTATGGGGTAGAGACTTTGGGTCAGAAGCTTATAGACTATATATATTTACATGTATCTTAGATGAAAAACATTGGCAAATATAGGTAATTATATTTCACATATACAGTTCAGTTGAATTTTTCCCCCCCAAATTCATGGCCCATGCCTGAGATGAGGGGAGGAGATAAATGGAATATTGGCTGCAGTAGTATGTAGGGAACTGTTGGGCTAGATGGTCCCAGAGGTCTCTGCTGGTTATTTGGTTTTGTGAGTACATGGCTCATTTGGGGCAGGCTGGAATTTATCTATGGAGGGAGCTGTCAGCTCTCAGGATCTTGACTCTGAGGTTGAGTAGTGGGATGCTAGGCAGGAGGCTTTTTTAAAAGAAAAGGTCAATTGTCATCCTTTCCTTTCACAACATGCTTGACCTCCCACAGGCTAGTACAATTCATGGGAATTTATTGAATACTCTGGAGTTAAATGTAAAGAAAATGTTGCTTTAAGCACATTTTGACCTTGTATTTTCTTTCAGTTTTCAAGCTAACAGGAAAACAACCCAGGGAGAAAGGTGTTTTTTGTTGTTGTTTTTTGTTTGTTTTGTTTTTCCCCCCTGCAAGTTCTGTTGATTGGGGTGACAAGACTTTGAAAAGTTACAAGGCAACCACAGAGTCTGATAGGAGCTATAGCCTGGAATTAAATGTCATATGGTTTCTCAGAAAATCTTAAAATTGTTGGGCAAAATCTTTTGACTCATCTTGAGAACAAGGTGTCATAGGTCTTGTTAATGGCCTTATGAAACTTCATCTTGGAGTAAAACAAGAAGGTAGAGCAAAATGATGCTGTTTTCCATTTTTTAATTTTTAGAAAACTAAAATAAATGATAAGATAACATTGAACTGGGGACATCCATATAGCGTATACATATTTGCAACATAAAGCCAAGAGTCTACATGATAATTATATAATACTGAAGGCTCAGTGCACAAAATTCATGCACAGGTAGGTTCTCTAGATTTGGCCAGTGATCAGGGCCAATCAGGGCCTTCTGGCTGCCACTGGGGCCTGCCTTCATTCTGCACCACCCCCTGGTGGTCAGTACACATTATAGCAAGCAATAGCACTCCTAGTCTTCTGGTCAAACTCCCAAGGGGACACTTTACATATTAGTCATATATATATATATATATATATATAGATAGATAGATAGATAGATAGATAGATAGAAAGTCTTTATATTACATGAAAATGATAGAATGTTCTATGAAATAATTTCCAAACATATTTCTGAAAACTAAAGGAAATATATGGAAGTGTCATAATGAATAGCACCAAAAGTTAAAGGTAAAAAGGAAGATATTCATTTAAATATATATTACCATAATACAGAGGTTAAGAGTAAGGAAGGCCTGTCCTAGCCAGTATGCTCAGTGATAAGCATTGGCTTGCAGATTGAAGGGTCCTGGTTTCAATTCCTCTCAAGGACACATCCCCACGTTTCCGGCTTGATCCTTAGTAGAGCGCATGCAGGAGGCAGCTGATCAATGATTCTCTGTCATCATTAATGCTTCTATCTCTCTCTCCCTCTCCCTTCCTATCTGAAATCAACAAAAACATATTTTTTAAAAAAAGAGCAAGGAAGGCACTATAAAGCGACTACCTGGGTACGAATCCCAGATTCATGACTGATGAGTATATGACTTTAAACAAGTTGCCTATTATTCTCTGCCTCATTTTTCTCACATGGTAAAATGGGGAATATATTAGCAATAGTGACAACTTCATAGATATGTTAAATTAAATGATAAATACATATAAAGCACTTAATACATGACACAGAGTATGTACTCTATAAATAGAGCTGTGTTGACTATGCAAATCTTTGAACAACCAGAGAAACTACTGAAGATCCATTGATAAAAAATAAGTTTTTTTTAGAAATAATTTAAGTCAAATAACCTGTTTCTGTGGGCAATATCAGCCTCTCTCAGGCAATCATATTTAAAAATTATTTGAAAATGTTGAACAAACAATATTTTGTTATATTAACCAACACATTTGTCTAAGTATGTAGAGAGATTTTAACATTGAACTGAATTTGTTTGGAATCATTTAGCTGTTTCCTGACACAAGCAACATATGAAATACCAACATGATAGATATGTAAAAAGTACCAATAGAGTAAAATGAAAACCTGATGTTACTGAGCCAAAAATAAACAAGTTAAGAAAATATGTAGATATCAAAGTTTTCATGTATAATTTCTCTACAAAATTTTTGTAAGCTGTAAATATGCGTAGGTTTTAATTAAAGGAATACTATATATATTAATAAATCATCTTACTAGTTATTCATGCAAATGAAATGACTGGTCATTATGGTTTAGTGCCTGGAATTACAATTGGTTTTTCTTTTTCTGGAATTACAATGCTTCTATTGCTCTTTTGGACCTCTAAAAAATTATATCCAATAAATCTCTAATCATGGATCTTCTCTCCTTAGGGTTTATATCTGACACACAGTAACATTCATTCATCCATCCACACACCCATCTAGCCATCCAATATATGAATATCCACTACGTGCCAGGCACATGGGAATATAATAGGTATGTTGATATGACAGACATTCTCTACCTTAATGGGTCTTACAGGTAAAGGGGAAAATTAACATATCAAAATTTTATAAATAATCAGATAATTATGATGCTATAAAGGAAAAGTCCAAGTATTATGAAGTTTACTTTTATTGAGATTGGGAAAGTCTTCACTGAAGAAGTGACATTAAATGAAGCCCTACAGAAGAATGAGGAAGGAGTCAGTGAGGTGAAGGGTGCAGAGCATGGGAGGAAGACAAGGAGGAGAGAAAAGCATTTCAGGAAAAGGAACATGTGTGAAAGTGCTGAATTGAGAAGGAACCACTAAGCCATATGGCTGCATGTAGTGAGTGGTGGGAAAGTGGTTCAAGGTACGGCCTTGAGGGCCATCTTAGGAATTTTAAATGGTTCTAGAAGCAATGAGAGGTATGATGATCTAAGTGGTGCTGGTCATTATCAGGCTAATGGTTACAGGGGTCACCTTGGCCATTGAAAGACAATTTAAAGGCCATGGTAAGAGATAAAGTAGGGAGAGAAGTGAAGAGGCTAGTTTTGCAAACCAAGGACAAGACTTGGGGGATTGACTGGATGTGGAAATAAAGAGAAAGGGGGGCATCAGGTTGACTTAGCTTTCTTCATGAGAAGCTGAGGGGTGGTTCTGTCATTTATTGAGATGGAGAGCGCTTGTGCAGAGGGAGGTTTGGAGGGATAATCAAGGGTTCCATGTCAACATGATGGTGAAATGCCCAAGTGGATCTGCAAAGTAGATAACTGAATATGGGTTTAGATCTCTAGGTTAGTAAATAACCAGATGGAATAAGGTCTGAAACTCTCACTGGAAGTAGTTACTCAGAAAGTCCTAAAGGCCCTGATGAGAGAAGTTTTACTGAAAATGCTGGTTTGACAAAATTGGCAAGGTATGATAATTTTAGTTAATCATAATTTTATTATTTGTGATAATATTCAGGATGAGATACAATTTTTAGTGTAAGAAAGGAAAACGAAATTATCCTTTCCAGAGTTTGTTGCCCATTTTAAAAGTCTGGGCAAATTCTCACATTTCTTATCTCTTTTTATAACATTTTAAAAATTAAATTCATTGGAGTGGCATTGATTAATAAGATTACATAAATTTCAATTACAATACAGCTTCTGTATATTTCACTGTGTGCTCATCACCCATAGTCTAATCTCCTTCCATCACCATATATTTGACCGCCTTTATTTACCCTCTTTAGACTACTCCCTACCCTTCTTTCCTTCTGGTAATCTGCAGACTGTTGTCTGTCTGTGAGTTTGTTTGTATAGCACCTGTTTAGTCTGCAGGTAATTCTAAACTTGGAAGGTGTGGGTCTTGAGAGCCATTTAAACTATACTCTGTTTTATTTTATTCCCATTGTTATTTAATTGGGGGTTTGCTGTTCCTTATGCTGAAGTTATAACTTCCAGATTTTTTTAAATTTAAATATATTTTATTGATTTTTTACGGAGAGTAAGAGAGAGGGATAGAGAGTTAGAAACATCGATGAGAGAGAGTCATCGAGCAGTTCTCTCCTGCACACCCCACACTGGGGATGTGCCCGCCACCAAGGTACATGCCCTTGACCGGAATCAAACCTGGGACCCCTCAGTCCGCAGGCCGACGCTCTATCCGCTGAGCCAAACCAGTCTCAGACGTAACTTCTAGATTTGATGGCCAGGTTAATGGCTTCCTTTTATTTATGGGGGTTTCAAACTCAAAGTCAGGGCCAGCTATGTCCTCAGTGGTTAAGAAAGCCCACTTAGAAAAGTCGGGGAAACTTCGCTACCAGCTAGGGCTTGCATGCCCTTACAAATAGTCAGCGGGTTCTCAGCATCAGCTGTTTGCTGACATCATGCTGAAATCTGGGGCTCCCTCATGTTGCCAGACTCTTAATTTTAAGAGGAGCCAGATATCTCTATTTTCATATGAACAGACTTTTAAAAATTTTGTAACTAAATATTTTGTTAAACCCTCGCAGCCAAAAAGAAAAACAAAACAAAACAAAAATAAAACATGTCTGCTGGAGTGATTTGGCTGATGGGCTGTCAGTTTGCTCACCCATGTTTAGTATTTCCATACAGCATCTCATTTACGGCTCTAAAGAGAGCTTACTCATCGGTACAATCACCCCACACTCTGCCAGTGGGTAACAGTCAGTGCTCAGTCTCTTAAAACGTTCGAAGTTTTTGATAACAGTGTAAAACAAACCTTGTCACATTCCTCTGTAATCAGGAATTTTACTCTGTTGAAAAACGCCTTGGTGATGATGAAACCTAAATGCTCTTACAATCCATCTCCCTGGGACTGACTATCAAAATGTGTCTCCCTCCCCTCCCCACTCCTCCGGCTGCCCCAGCTCAGCCACACTCAGCTGCCCTTCCAGTAGTTACCAGGAGCAGGGGACGCTTTCCTGTTCCTGGGGACGCAGAGTGTTGAGACAGTTTCTTCCGAAAACCCATAAAACAAATGATTTCTTTTTTATAGTGTTCTCAGACTAAAAAAGAAATTGCGTAGCTCGAGTCTTGCCTTAGGCCAATTTGGAAAAATTGCTTTCACCTTTTCCCCTTCTGGCCTTCTCTCCCCCACACATGTTCTGGTTATGGTTCTCTTCACTTTGGGAAAGTGGTGATAACACTGTGTATCTTACAACCCACTGGCACTTGACTGGTCCTCCAGAGGGTCATGGAGGAAATAAGTGTTTGATTAAATGTGTGCCTGCAAACCCTGGGAGCCTTTGAAAGATAGTGTCAGAGGGTTGGACTTGTGCTTCTAGGGAAGCTTGTTGCAACAGGCCATGTACTTTCTCCTTTCATCAACTTACTTTAATGACGTGATAGCATTTCTAGAAGTTCATTTAGGTGAACCATATGAGTAAGGTTTTGAACAAAATCGAGGCTATTTCTCCTCCCTTGCAGATGATGTCTTTAGGACTTGCTAATTAGAGAGTAGAGCAACAAAGAGATGCCTGAGTCAAAACTGAAGACTAAATGGTTGACTTGGAAGGTTCACAACTTAGTCACTCTGTTAAAACACAATGGACAAAACCTCTTTCCTTTCAGGCCTCTCCGGAAACAACAGTGAAATACACGAGTCAAGCTGAGGGCTCATTCTCCTCAGTTTGTTGGGCATTCTGGGATAATAGCCTAACCTAGATGGTCATCCGATGGTTTCTATTTTCATGGTTGATTCTAAAGGTCTCCGGGTGGATTCAGAACTTCTTTGGACAAGTGTTTGAAACCTCTGTTCACCCAAAGCACAATTTACCAACAGCAAAGACTTATTTTTCAAAAGGGAAGCAATGATTTTTCTATTAAACAAAAACAAACAAAAACAAACAAAATAAAAAATAAAAAGTCTGGAAATGAAAAGAACCAAGTTGAAAATCTGGAAATGAAATCCTTGTTAGCTGCGTGTCCTTGGGCTCCTTATCTAACCTTTAGATGTCTTTTTATATATATGCTGTATGTGTAATCTTAGCATAGTAATTCCTTACAGGATTGTTGTGAGGATTAAATGAGGCAATAATTATGAAAGCCTAGTTCAGGGCTTGGGGGGAAAAGTACACATTCAATAAATGCACATTCATCAATTTATTCATTTATATGGGACACAAACAATATTTCTAAGCATAAGTAGTCAATATTTGACCTTAATGAATAACATAAGTTAGAAAAAAAAGATTATTTACTGCACTTCAATTCCTTTCCATAGGGATACATTTCCATCTTTATTGTAAGAAGGCTCCTTCCTTAAGAATTATGGATCCTTCATGATCCTTCATGCTCTTGTCTTCCTTCCATTTTATTTAAGTGTTTATTTTGTTTTTTTTTTAATCTTAAAACTATTGATAAATATCAAATTAGTTTTGTATCTCCTGGATATACTTTCATTTTTCAGGGAAGTCACTGTTCAGTGCACCTTTTACAGGGTCTTCCAACTCCTCTGACCAGGACTGTCTTAACAATGAGCTGTGCCATCATTCCTGGATCTGGGAGGGTGGGAAAGTGCCCAAGCCATCCTCACTGAGTCTGGGTATTCTCTTTGAAAGATTTTCAGGAATGCTGATGCCATACTCTTCTTCAAGAGTGATTCCAATTTCTCGACACGTTTCCTTTGTATCTCAGATGGTTGTCCCAAGCTTATCCTGGTTACTGAGTATTTAATGCCTATTAATTGTTTGGATCACATTTAGTTGAATTTTAGATACATAGGATTCCTAGTTCATTTGCCTACAGTTATGTTCTGCTTCAATTGAACTATTTACTACTTTGTGTTTCATGCTCTGATCGAAAGTGGTACTGTTTTCTTCTCTGTTCCCATGCCCCCCTCTGAGTGGGGACATAGAGAAGGGTGCCCTTTATTACCCATCTTGGGTGGTGACAGTACAGGCTACACTTCACTGCTTCTTGTCATCACTCTTCAAGAGCCATTTTGCTGGTGTTGAGGTCAGAAATCAGATACCAAAGTGACAACTGTGAGCTTTAGAGTTGCTTATGGGTGGTTTTTTTTTTTTTCTTTGTTTGTTTTTTAATCTTTAAAATCTCCTCTCAATCATCACCTTCTAATTTTATTTTTGTTATTTTAAAAGCTCTTATAACCATTTACCAATGGATCCCAATTCTATATAACCTTTTGACTATGCAAAAAGGTGTGGAAAATGAATACAAAACAGTGACTATTTAAAAGTTAGGGATGTTTATTAAAAATAGAGAAAAATGAGAAATAACTTTTCTGCCTTTATTTCATGGCACATTTCCATCCAGGAATTCTCTGATGTGTACGGTGACATGTTAAGAACATAGTACAGATGAGTTCAAACACCATTCATGGCAAAAGAGTAGGAAGATTAAACTATACATTTTCACCTCTGTTCTCCTTCTCTCTAAAATAGGGGTGTTGAACTCAATCAGAGAAGGGGCCAAAATCTAAAATCCAGCCTAAATCGCGGGCCAAATGGTTTACTGAACAGTCATAAACTGTCATTGTGATGGAAACGCAGCGGAGTGCAGTGATGACAGCGCGGTGCGGGCCACATTGCAAGGCCTGGCGGGACGGATTTGGCCCGCGGGCCTTGTGTTTGACACATGTGCTCTAAAAGAACCTACAAGTCCAGGAAGTGCACAGAACTCCAAACAAAAGGAATCCAAAGAAGACCACACCAAGACAAATCATAATTAAAACTCCAAGAGCAAAAGACAAAGAGAGAATATTAAAAGCAGCAAGAGCAAAGTATATAGGTAGTTACCTATAAAGGAGCACCTATACGATTGTCAGCTGATTTCTCAACAGAAACCATGCAGGCCAGATGGGAATGGCAAGAAATATTCAAGGTGATGAATAGTAAGAACCTACAGCCAAAAATAATCTACCCAGCAAAGCTATCACTCAGAATCGAAGGCCAGATAAAGAGCTTCACTAATAAATAAAATAAAAATAAAAGCTAAAGGAGAGACTCAAACCAGAATTATATGAATTGCTGAAGGGGGTTCTTTTGGAAGAGAAAGTAAATAAAGATAAAAACTATGAACAACAAATATGTAACTATCATCAAGTGAATCTAAAAACCAAAGAAATTTAAAAAAATCTGATGAACAATATTAACTGTTGAATATAATAGAATCAGAGGTATAGAAGGGGAGTGAACTGACGATTCTCGGGGGAAAGGGGAGGGGGGTGTGGGAAGAGACTGAACATAAACTGTGCACCTATGGGTGAGGACAATGGGGGGTGGGAAAAGGGCAGAGGGTGGGGTGGGAACCTGGTGGAGGGGAGCAATGGAGGGGGGGGAAAGAGGAACATTTGTAATAATGTGAACAATAAAGATTTATTAAAAATAAATAAATAAAAGAACCTACTTAATAATTTTTGCATTAGTCAAATAATTTTTTATCTTTATTATCTCCATTTTCATAACATGGCAGAAATTATACAGTTAAAAAATCTTTCTGATAATAACTATCTAACTTTTTTGGTAATCCCAGAAGCTCATGAACATTTGTTGAGAACCAATAGGTACAAGGCATTGCACTATGGGGAATACAAAGATAATGGAGCCCTGTCTTCAAGCAACTTATGATCTTCTTGGGAAGATGTGAAACACAATATATAAACTCCTGGCAGGAGATGTTTTTATAAACCTGATGAATAAAAGTTTGGTGGGTGGAGGTAAATAGATATTCCAGGTAAAATTAATAGAATTATCTGGGTAATAATTAGTGGCTGAATGAATAACAAAATAAATAACTTTTGAATAGCTAAAAAGTAAATTTAATGTAAATTCTCAGAGAGAATTTAATGTTGCTGCCATAATTTGAATTTTTAAATTTCAGTGGAATTCATACTTAGTCATGATGAAAAGAGTGCATACTCCAAGATGCACAAATATAAACAAATGTTAGATGATACAATCCAGATGATCAAATTAGGCTTCCAATGCTGTTGTCTTTGGACAGCAAGAAGAGTTCAAAAATCAATGCAAAAAAAACCCCACCTCTGAAATTCAGCCAGTTTCTCCTTAAAATAATTGCTAGCTCTAGATTATTTGGGGGTTGATGTATTTTTGATTCTGGACACTTTATCACAGATAATTTAGTTAATACTGTAGATTCATACTGGGTAAGAGTTCACAATCCCCGAGGGAGATATATCTGGTTGATAAGATTTGTATCTTCCCTGACAATTTTCTTTTGAATGTAGAATACTCCTCTGTTAAGGTTGCCAGGCACCAGTCCCATGAAGCAGTGACTTGTGCATAGGACTAATAGGCATTGCAAAGATTAGTGTATTTCAAAATCCTAACTTCCATTCATTAAAAGCTGCCCAAGTGCCAGGCACTATACTAGCAATTCACACACACTCTCATGCTTTTCTCCTCATGGCAATGCTAGGAACATAATGCCATTACCATCTTACATATTGAAAACCAAAGGATGAGGAGATTCAAGGTGGCTGTGGAGTAGCCATTCACCTCCTCCCAGTGCCAAACTAATTTACAGCTAAATTATAGAGCAAGCAACTCGAATATCCAACTGAGAGACAAGACTGAACTGAAGTATTATAACCAAGGATTTACAGAGGCCACACAGAGACTGGTAAGAAGGGTAATGACATAGAGAAGGCTGGCTCCTGCACCCATGTGCGGTGCCTGAGAGGCCAGAGGGATATCGCGGCTGAAACAGTCAACCCTGAGGAGCATGGTGTTTCAACCCCATGCCAGGATCTCCAATCCAGAGAACCAGACCTGGGAGAGGAGTCTGCATGGCATCTGGCACTGAAAATAAGCAGGACTTTGCCCAGAAGAGGGAGTCTGCTAGAACCCAGGTATACTCTTAAAGGGTCAACCCATAAGATCTTACTCTCAGACACTACTGGGGGCTCCAGTAGAGGGAAGGTGACTTCAGGGCATATGGGAATCATAAAGAGAAATATTGATGGTGTGGCCCTGAGGAGATTTGGAGGGTCAGTCACTGAAGTCCCTGTTTGAATCTTACAGAAAGGTCTGTTGGCTGTATCCCACAGGGACCTTTGGTGCACATCTTCTGGAGAAGCTCTTAGCAGATACTCAGATAGTAATTGAGCTGTGTAGCTTTAGAACAGGGGCCATTCCTATCCCACACTTGCATGCGGCTGGCACCTATACTCCCTGACCTGGTGATTCTGTCAGCCTGTCCTTTGACATTCTTGGTGGTCCTTCCCAACTAGAGTTCAGTAGAGTAGGGGCAAAGGGAGTGCTGCCCAGAGCCAGAACTTTTGGACTCAGTGCGGACTCAGCTGTAATTCCTATCCAGCTACAAATGGTGTATTTCACAGAACTAGAACAAATGTTCCAAAAATGTTTATGGAACCACAAAAATCCCTTAATGGCCAAAGCAATCTTTAGAAAGAAGAACAAGTTGGAGGTATCACACTACCTGATATCAAACTATCCTACAAGGCCATAGTAATCAAAGCAGCATGATACTGACTTAAAAACAGCCATATAGAGGAATGGAACAGAATTGAGAGCTCAGAAATAAACCCATATATTTATGGTCAATTAATATTTCACAAAGTAGTAGAACATACAATAGAGTAAAGACAATCTATTCAATCAATGATGTTGGGAAAATTGAACAGATATATTTAAAAAAATGAAACTAGATCACCACCTTACACCATTCAGAATGATAAATTCAAAATGGAATAAGACTTAAATGTGAGACTCAAAACCATAAAAATCCTGGGAGAAAATATAGGCAGTAAAATCTCAGATGTTTCTTATAGAAATATCTTTTTTGATAAATCTCCGTGGGCAAGGGAAACAAAAGAAAAAAAAATAAACAAATGGGACTATATCAAACTAAAAAGGTTTTGCACAGCAAAAGAAACCATCAACAATATCAAAATATAATCCACTCAAAGGGAGAATTATTTGCCAATGATACATCTGATAAGGGTTTAATATCCAAAATTGATAAAGAACCTATACAGCTCAACACCAAGAAAACTAACAATCCAATTAAAAAGTGATCAAAGGACCCAAATAAACTCTTCTTCAAAGAGGACATATAGATGGCCAATGGACAAATGGAAGGATGCTCAACATCATTATCATCAGAGAAATGCAAATTAAAACCACAATGAGATATCACCTCACACTTGTCAGAATGGCTTTAATCAATGCCAACAAACAACAAGTGTTTGTGAGGATGTGGAGAAAGGGAACCATTGTGCACTGTTAGTGGAAATGCAGATTGGTGCAGCCACTGTAAAAAGCAGTATGGAGTTAGCTCAAAACATGAAAAATGGAACTGCCTTCTGACCCAGCCATTCCACTTTTGGGAATATACCCAAAAAATCCTGAGACATTAATTTGAAAGAATTTATGCACCCCTACATTCATTGAGAATTGTTTATAATAGTCAAGATTTGGAAGCAGACCAGGTGCCCATCAGTAGATGAGTGGGTTAAAGAGCTGTGGTACATTTACACAATGGAATGCTACTTGGCTGTAAGCATGGATGGACCTGGAGAGTGTTATGCTAAGTGATGCAAGGCAGTCAAAGAAAGACAAATACCAGATAACTTCACTATTATGTAAAATATAATGAACAAAATAAACTAACTAACAAAATGGAAATAGACTCATAGATACAAAGAACAAATTGACAAATGTTTGGGGAGCTGAGTGAAAAAGGTGAAGGGATTGAGAGAAAACAACAACAAAATAGACACTGGTCAACAGTAAGGTGATAGCCAGAGGGAAAGGAAGATGGGAGGAGGAAGAAAGTAAAGAGGGATGAATGGTGATGGAAGAAGACTTGACTTTGGTTGGTAAATGCATGATATAATACACAGATGATGTATTATAGAGTTGTACACTTGAAACCTGTATAATTTTATTAACCAATGTCACCCCAATACATTTAAAAAACAAATGACAATTCAAACTATAAAATTATCTCTTAACTTTAAACTAGATTTTTTCTCCTCATGGCAATGCTAGAATACTCCTAGCATTAATAATAACAAAAATACACAAACACACAGAGTGAGAACAAAGGGTTAGGAAACCTGTCCATTGTTTTAAGAGATTCAAACTCTGATTCAAACCTACAAGACTGTGCGCTTTTCATTTGGAATTGTGACAATTCTAAATAGTACATTATTTGAGAGTGTTATTCACATTTGCTAAAGCAGTGTTAATGTTCAGCAAACTAACAAGTCAACCAATAAATAAACTGACCCTATGAACAAAAATTTACTTAGGAAATGCTGTCACAAGGCAAGACCTAAAACAATGCCTGAGGGAAGGTGTTTTTTTCCCCTCTTCTGTGGGTGTTGTTTGCAGTAGTAACACAAGAAAACTACTCACACCTACCCCCAGAGCTTTGCCAAATTCTTCAGGTGGGTTGGAAGATAGGCTAGGTTTTATTCATAAATATCTTAATTTAAGGAGCATTAATTTCTAAACCCTTTCTATTAGCTGTTGGAGAATTTTCAAGTGAAAGAGTAGAAAGAGAAAGAGGGAAAGGAAGTTGAGATGAAGAGAACAAAATCTTGTTTAGTGTTACCTTAGAATTTTTGAAATTCCTTACTTTTGTCAATAAATGCTTTTCATGAATTTTTTTTTCTCTTATAATGTCTCAATTGTTAAGAAATAAATTTGAAATTCAATGTAACTTTTCCCTGGACATTTATCATCTCAATTATTGTCTCCAGAAGTGTGAAGCACAATGCCTTACTTATATCATTTTCAATCATCTCACATACTGTTTATTAAATGATAATTTGTACATTTTGGTAATTTTGTACATTTAAGCATTAGATATAAATGTGATTGAGAAGACTGATGAATCCTAAGTTTTCCAGCTCAATGTGTTGACAATAGTAGAAAGAGACCAAGATAAGACTAAATTCCAAGGCTTTTACTTGGTTTTGAGCCTTAAAGTTCTTCTACAATTACATAGTTTCTCTCTTCCCTTCAAAATAGGTATAGATATCTATAGCTGTTGATGTTATCTTTCATTTAAAATATTAAAGTCATCTTTATGTCATTGTTATATGCAAATACCGTTTCTCAAGTATTGGCTACAGATGCAATACACTGAATCCATGTAAGGGGAAAGTAAGCATTGCATGTATCTTTTTCCATTTCTCAGGAAGACAGCATGAAATGTGGAACAGAAACCAAAGCCCAGAAAATGCCATTCATTCATTTTTGTATTTGACCTTGTCATTATAACACTCTGCAACATAACCCTGGTAAGATAGGATTCAAATACTTTTTATTTTAACAAACTATTCAAATAAAACATACCTGCATTCAGAGATTTCTGACTTAATAACTAGTCATGCTTGTTAAAAAAAACTGATGAAGATTGGTAAATCATAAATCATTGCTAAATCTGATAGAAAAATTACCCAAGTAGCTGAGAATTGGAAAAAAGTACCACCTCTTCTAAGCCCTATATAAATAGCATCTGAATATTCAAAGTCAGAAATGAGGTATTCCAGGCTAAATATATTTTTCTAAAAAAAAAAATTCAGAATAAGATACACTTTCGTGTCAATAATAAATTGTTTCATGCTTTACCATGTGCACTTTACAGGTATCTTAGCTTTATGGCCAAGATCAGAGAACTGTGGGTCATGAGCAAAGTATGTGTTGGATGAGCAAACTAAAACCACCAAAAGGTATTTCCATGGACTTGAAAAACATTTTTGAGGGGAACATTCAGAAATATAGCTCATTTGGACCAGATCTTTTTGATTTCCAGTTTTTTTTTATTTCCAAGTCATGGAATAAATTCTTTGATGGAACATACCAGGTTTGCACAGGCTAATGAAAAAGCCACATATACTTAAAAAAAAGTCTGAGGCAAAACTCCTGGTTATTTTGTTCAAAGAAGACAAGAGTTGCAATTAGATTCATTAGTGTAGGTTAGGGTCTGGTTTTCTTTATTCCAAAGCTTCTAGAGGAAGATCGATCTCTATCCTCGTCTAGTAAAAATATCAGTTTATAATGAAAACATAACTCTTTGATGTGTTTCTTTGTAGGATTTGCTTTTAGAAACTTTTGATGCTTTCCTCTATATACTTCTATTAGTGCTTTTATCTAACCCCAAAAAGTCACCCACCAAAGCAGACACTGTGAAGTCCCACTGGGCTCCCATCAGACCAGTAGAGAGGGCTGACATGACATATTAGTCTTAAATCTAAAACATGTGTTTGGAAAATGCCTAGTTTCCTGGCAATAATTAAGAATGCTACTTGGCAGATTGGCAGCCACATAAAACAATCGTTAGTAAACCCTATATTTATTATGTTCCCATTTTATGGAAATGAAACCCACATTACAAATATGTATAGGAAACTGGACTCAAAATGATGCACAGGTAGAATCCATTATGATGAAGATGAAAAGAACATCCACAGGTTTTTTGGTTTTTTTTTCTCTAATTTACTTTTGTTATCCCAAAGAGGTCTCTTCCAAAAGGAGCCACATCAAAACGTTTTAAAATTTCTTTATGTTAACTTTTTAAACATTCTTGGATAAGCTCCCTCATCAGTGCTCATTTGTCCGTGTGGCTCACTGAAGAGTTCTGGTGTACAATTAATTAAGATAAGACCCTATAATCATAGCAGACTTTGCCCTTATAAATGTTGTAAAAAAAAATTCCATAGATTTAAAAAGCCACTTAAACTTGTTTTTTAATGTATATATGTATATACTATGTACACTTAATGTATATTAAAAGTGACAATAAGCATTAAGAAAACACAAGTGTAGCTACATTTCTGGTTAACATACTGGAATAATTCTGAACTCATGGAAAATTTCCACTGCACCAAGCCCCCCATGTATAACTCTATCTTTTCCCTTGGTAACTATTCATTAGACTTCCCTATAATGTAGCAAATAAAGAGTTAATGGTTCAGGCCTCTGCTCCATTTTCCTTTCAGTTCAGTGAATGCTTGTGTTGTACTGGTTGTTACACATCTTGGAAATCACTTCTGCACACCAGACTTGCCTCATGTGTAAGACCTGTTTACACACAAAGTGAAGAGACCCTCTAACCTGAACAGCAACAAAGTCTGTGATGTGGAAGCGACATGGCCAAGACCCAGCCAACATGCAGCAAGTGGCCAAACATACACCCACATTATTTGAGCAATCAATGAATATACAACAAAAATGCCAGAATATTTTCCTTCTAAAACTTAAATAAAATATTATAGAGTGAACTAATAATAGTAGGTAGGTAGGTAGGTTCCCGGTTCAGAAGCTGTTAGAAGAGTGGCTTTGGTGATGAAGTGTATGTGGGACCAAAAGTATAGCTGGGAAACTTTTCCATGGTACACAGTCCATCTACAAAAGCAAAGAAACAAATGTTTTCATTCTTCATTTGCCTGATTCCATGTGAAATAAGCCAGGCCATCTAAGCAATAACATTTACTTTGTTTTCTAAAATGCTGACTCCACGAAAAAAAAAAATCTCTTTGTTGCAAAGTTCAAATTCCAAATAAAACCCTGGGATAGGGAATTCAAAAGGAGTCTCTAGAGAAAATGTTTTAAAATTAGAATCATCTTAGAAATATGTTAGAGATCAAATATGACACTAATTGATTTTTTATCTTTAAATTTTGTATTTTTATATTCTCCTTTGTTGAGATTTTCAGTATAAAATTTAAAGCATTTTTGGCCATTTAAATAGCAGTTGTACATTATTAAACAATACCTTTTTTTTCCACTCACTTGCATTCTACATATATTTATTGATTATGCTTTGGAGTTTTATTTGACTTTGTAAGATATCTTTCCAACTCTAGGCATAAGTGCATAAGAGATCAATAATTAAATTTAACAACCTACATTGTGCCCAGCATTTTGTCACATTCTAAGTATTAATTCAATGGAATTAAAGTGGTTAGCCATTTACCAGTGGTTTGTATGCAACCCTTTGTGAGCTCTAATTATGATTTGGAGGCTCTAAGGAACTTCACTCACAGTTTTAATGAGTAGAGCAAATTATGATGATGATATAATCTTGTGGTTAAGGACAGAGACTCTGAAAACAAATAAACAAAAGACCACAAACAAACAAAATGCCACAATAGCTAAGTTTACTCATTACTTTCCACGTAGTAATAATATGATCACATGAAATTTTAACTTGTCTCAGTTTCCTTAACTGTAAAATGTGTGTAAAGATTAACTGGAATGATGCATTTGTCTGACATATAAAAAAATAAAATGAATATTATTATTATTATTATCATCATCTACTATAGTAGCAGTAATTATGATTAACTATAAAGACAGATCTTCAGAGAGCTATGAAAGCACATTTCTTATTAGATCATTTAAAAGCTTAGTCTCATATCTGTAATATAATCTCAACACTGAAATGCTTTCATCAGCTTGGAAGAACTTTTAACTTGGACTCTCTTGTTTTAATCACTTGAGTACGCTCTGTTGGTGACAGGGATCCCTGTCCTAAGGTTATGGGGATGCCTGAACACACAGCACCCTGCATTGCACAGGTGAGATCCACAGGCTTTGATAGTCAAACGTACTCACAGCCCAGGGAAGGAGAAAGGATACTATAAGCCAGACAGGGCCACATGAGGGTTGCACTCACTGAACAGAGTGACAAACCTAAGGCCACAGAAGCATCAAGAGAGTGGGGTGCCCTTGGTTTCCACAGGAGGATGTGATTGTCTTACCTGAATAATTCCTTAGACTGGTAGAGAACTGAAGCTTATCACTCAGGAATAAGCAAGCACTGTGCCAGGTCCCCTTGATTAGGAGAATTTTGCAAGGAGACCTCACTTACAGGAACAGAACACAGAGGAGTTGTGATTAGGCCAGTGGAGACCCTCCTGATTGCACCAGATGCCAAGGCAGCACATATTATATATATTAGATTTTAACATGGGTTCTACATCACTTCTCTTCTCCATGATATCTCAATTCTAAAAGAGTTTAAAAACAACAACACCTTAATGAAATTCAATTAAGTTGACAGACTGCTAGGTATAGGAGTTTTAAGACTTGCTGATATCATTCCTGTAGGCATTGCCAATTCTCACTTGTGGGAATGAAGATATCATCCATCCATGGCCACATCAATATGCCTCAGAGTAAAATATACATCTGGCCACTCTCCAGGTATATTGGTACAGGCTAAGGTAGTCAGAGAATCGAGGACCACAGATATGCAAATGCTCTACTTGTGCTCTGATGAATTCAGATCACTGGGTGTTACATGATTATATGAGCAATATTTGCATCACTTTGTGGTTTAGACACCAGGCTGCTCTCCTATTAGTCCTCTTCTTTTTAATTTGCCCAAGATTCTAATTCATGTGACTGCTCAACCAGCTATTTCTGGATGGCAGGAGAACAGAGAGTGAATTGCTTTCTCCAGTTTGGTATCTCATTGCTCTAAAATGTGCTTTCCCCTCGGGAATAGTCTCTGCTTCAGTGAGTCAAAGGTTAGGTGTTTTCATTATTCTATTATTTAGGGAGGCATCCAAGAATAACCATTCTTCTCCTTGTAACCAACACATCATCATAGTTGCTTCTTTTATCAAATATTTCCATTTTTAAAAGATGAAATATTTTGAATGGCCAAGATATTGTTGGATATTCATTCGTCAGTATTATTTTTCTTGGGCATTTAAATTTTTGTCCCAGAACTCTTGAAAGAACAATATTTAAATCTTAAGTACAGAGGTTAAATTCTTCAACCCCCAGCAACCGGTCTTGAAGCTTCTGTAAAGAGTTGAACCCAGAGCAGCTTGGTGGGCCTGGGTGTGGGTTTACAGTCAGCTCCTCATAATTCAAAAGCCCAGGGGTTTCCCCTTTTTGCTCTGTTTTTACTCCTCTGGAAATGCGGTGTTACATTGTCATTAGTATCCCCATCACAGATTTTGTAGGAGAGAAGAAAGTAGGAATCATTTAAATGGTTAATTTCACTATCTTGGCAACTCTGGTAAAAAGAAAAGAAAAAAGATTAAAAGAGAAAATTTGAAATAAAGAATGACATTGAATTTTTGCAGAAGCCAGTTATAAATTCTTATTGTCTATATCAGGTACATCTAATAAAGCTGAATCTAGGAAATGGTATCATTTATAAAGTGACAATTGGCATATAGGATGGAGTAAGAATACATATAGCAATTTATTATTTAGATTGATTTGTATCAATTGCTATAATATTTAGCATTGACTAAACACACAGAGAGATTTGAAGATAGAGAGAGGGAGGAAGGCGGTGGGTTCTAGAAGCAGGAAAAGATAAGGAAACAAACTCTCTTCTAGAGCTTCCAAAAAAGAGTGTGGCCCTGTGTTATTATTTTAGCCTGGCAAGACCTGTCTAGAGTTCTAGATTTATAGAACTACCTATATATATATAAAAGTCAAGCGACTGGAACAGCAGAGTGACTGGAATGATAGGAACTACTGGAACAAGTTGCTACGATGCACACTGTGATGGCCAACTGTCCCAATGGGGGCCCCGATCAGCCTCCCCCCAAAAACCTTTTGCAGCCCCTGTCCCTGGCTGGCCCAGCCCTGATTGGCCCTCTCCCCCAAGTTGGTGGTTGGGATCTGCTGGCCAACCACCCAAATCTTCTCCCCCACCCTCTGCTGGCCCACCCCGATTGCCCCCCATAGGGGTGGGCCATCTGAACCCCACCCATGCACAAATTCGTGCACTGGGCCTCTAGTACAATAATAAATTTGTATTGTTTGAAGCTATGAGGTTGTAACCAACATGGGGGTAAAGAGGTAGAACTAAAGGCAACAGCAACAAGAAACATAAGGGGAATTCAAGAATCTGAACATTCTAAACCCCTTACAATGTTTGTGAAGATTATAAAGATATTGTGTGATGTTAGTTTCATTTAGTAAAGTAGGCAAGTAAAAAAAAAAAATTTAAGTGTTCACTTTTGTATCTTATAACATACTTGATCAGATACACAGATTGGTTCTCCCATTGGGGGAAAACCTAAAACATCTATATTAAGTATTTAAATTCTGTTGTTTTATTTTTAAGCTGAAAATATAAATAATATTTATGAGCCCCAAATCTAATCCCAGAGATATTGAAGCAGTTTTGATTTGAGGCTATTTCTCAAACCTAGATGACTTGTACTTTTAATTTTATTAATTTTGGGGATAGAGTTCAGAATATATAGTCCAGGCCTTCTCATGGTGGGAGGCTAATAGCAGATCCTCTGTTTTTAAAACTTGGACTTTAAAATGCTACCTTCATGGTATCACGGTGAACAATAAATAAATCTCTCCACTTTGTCACACTCGGAGAAAGTTGCTTCATCCCTGTACAAAGCAATGTGTGGAAATGAAAAGTCATTAAGAAATTGTATTAATGCTGAAACCAGTTTGGCTCAGTGGATAGAGCATCGGTCTGCAGACTGAAGGGTCCCAGGTTCAATTTCTGGTTGCGGGCCCATCCCTGGTGGGGGGGATGCAGGAGGCAGTTAGTCAATGTTTCTCTCTCATCGATGTTTCTAGCTCTTCTCCCTTCCTCTCTGTAAAAAATCAATAAAATATATATTTTTAAAGAAAGAAATTGTAGCCAAAACCGGTTTGGCTCAATGGATAGAGTGTCGGTTTGGGGACTGAAAGGTCCAGGGTTCGATTCCGGTCAAAGGCATTACCTTGGTTGCGGACATATCCCCAATAGGGGGTGTGCAAGAGGTGGCTGATCGATGACTCTCTCTCATCAATGTTTCTAACTCTCTATCTCTCTCCCTTCCTCTCTGTACAAAATCAATAAAATATATTTAAAAAAAAGAAAGAAATTGTATTAATAATTCCTCCTCACATGGATTTTCAGCCCAAATTCACATCACTTTGGCAGTCTAAAAACTTTATTATAAGTTTAAATGACTCCACACTTTCAAGTAATGATGACTATTAAAGCCATGTAGAAGCAAAACTAAATCTTGCCTGGAAGACTGAACTTAAATGCTAGGTTTCGAAGATTGCCAGTAATAATTCTCCCCCCACCCCCCCCCAAAAAAAATAAGTAGCTCATGATAAAAAACAATTGAGCAGATAATTATTAGATAAGACTTTATGAGTACAAATAAACACAAAAAATAGTAGAAACAGAGCTGCAAACACTTTAAATATTGATATTTTCTGCCACAGATGACAAACATATATTTGAATAAGAGAATAGGAAACTACCAAAAATAACCTAGCAGCTTAGATAAATTGTGGCACAGTGGGACCTGAAGGGTTCTGAGCAAAGACATGGAGAGTAGTACTCATTCTCTGGCTGGCCCCAGAGCTTTGTTAACTTGTAAGTCACAGTGTAACCCCACAGGGACCTTGATCATCTCGGCATTCCATAGAAGCTTGCACTGGTCATCAATATTGATTACATCAGAGTAATTGGGTAGTCTAAGCAACAAAAACTATAAAGCCTCTCATAATATACCTAACAAAGAATGTGCAAGACCTTTATCGAGAAAATAATAAAACATTATTGTAAGATATAAAAGACTTAAATAAATTGAGCAGTATTCCAGGAAGAATCTATATTATAAATACATCAACCTTTCCACATTTTATCTATAAGTTAATGTAATTCCTATCAAAATTCCAGAAAAGATTTTTGTGAGACTTAAAAAGTTCATTTTAAAATTTATATGGAAGAATAAAAGGTTCAGAATAACCAATAAAAATTGAGAAAAAAAGAAAAAGGAGTCAAGAATTACAGCACAAGATAATAATTGAAACAGTGTGGTAGAGGTGCATAAGAAGTCAAATAGGCCAAGGGACTGAGACAGAACTGAGCAGTACACTCATGCATTTATGGAAACTCATTTTGTGAGTCACAAAAGGAGTTGGGAAAAGATGGACTCCTTATTTTTTCATCCTTAAACATTTTTTTAGGTTTTATTTTCAATTGCAGTTTACATTCAGTATTATTTTGTTTTGGTTTCAGGTGTGCAGAATAATTTAGACAATCATATACTTTTCCAAAGTGTTCTTCCTGATATCTTCAGTTCCCACCTGGTACCATACATGGGTATTACAATATTATTGAAGGATGGAATATTTAATAAATTATGCTAAGAAAATCAGCCATTGATATAGAAAAATGTAAATTAGATCTTTATTTCACTTAAATGTGAAAAGCAAAACTTGAACATCTTTAGATAAAAGATAAGGACATTTTTATGACCATGAATAGAAACAAATCACTTAAATGACACACAAAAATAGAAGAATATATTTATTAAAATGACTATATTAAAATAAAACTATGTATCACAAAAAACTTAATAAATGAAAAGATAAGCAATAGGTTGAGGAAATATATTTGTGATAACATAAAAGCAATAATAATGTCAAGAATATATAAAGATTTTCCTAAAATAAAATTTAAAAAACAGCCAAACAAACTAATGAAAAAAAATGGGCAAATATATATTTATGGACAATCCACAAAAGAAGAAATGCAAAAAGCAAATAATATGAGGATAGATGATCAACTTCAGAGGTAATCAGGAAAATGCAAAATAAAATAAGACACTACTTCATTCTTATCAGATTGGCACAAATTTAGAAGTTTGACAAGGAGATAGGAACTTTGAAGGTGATGACTACATTGGCACAATAATTATGGAGAATAATTATTGATGCCAATAAAAAGTATTTAAACACACCCAACAACCATCATTTTGCTCCCAGATTTATATGCTGTACAACTGCCTATTGTACAAGGAGAGACATTCAAGCCATTTAAACTGCACAGCTCTGGTACTGTGACTATTCTTAGGGACTCCTGAGGAATATTAACATAGATTATCATCTTCATCGTCGTGATGGCCATTATAAATCTAGATTTTATTTTCAGAGGTTCTCCTAGCACTGAGTACAGTAAATGAGACAAATAAAGCCTTTATTTAAGAGGGCATGAACATTAGCAAACACAAACACACACACACACACACACACACACACACATACACACACACTGACCTATAAAAAACTTTTGACAAACTCATAAACTGTTTATGTAGTGAACTCCTAATTATCAATGGTAATGGAATACAGACCTGATACCATCCTGGAGAGGGTGATTATTATGAAATCCAGACCTTATTTTAGCCAATAATTTCAACCTTCTTGCCTGTTGGATTTTGTGAACCTTTTATTTATTGGAAGTCCTATTGAGGACATAACCCTAACTAGTCTGAGGTGTAAGACAGAAAAAACCAGCAAGTGAATAGCTCAAGAATTTAAGGTCCTCAGTTGTCTTTGCCTAATTACCTGGTCATTCTACACTGAGGCTCCCAATTCTCTAGTAAAACAAACAAACAAAAAAATTATCTCAACTTTCTCCTTTGCTACATATTGCCTATTGCATTCCTTCCCCTTGCAGATCTTCTAAATAAATAACTGAGCTCTTTATTAATAATACTACCAAACTGAGATTGAAAGTGGACATGCTGACAGATGATTACAAGGTCATGTCTATTAGTTACTAACCTACAAAACAAATAGTCTTTTCCAAATGTTATGCTGATCGGTTTATATTCTTGGTAACATTGGGTTGGAAAAGTTTCCCAAAAGCTCCAAACTGAAACATTTGACATATTTTTGCTAAAATGTAGTGGATCTGTGAACTGTAGGTGTGTACCTGCCAGTAGCCATCAGCAGCATTATGCAGAAGTTAAATCAATGGTTATCTTTAGCACATAATTTTAAGACTCCGAAGAACTTCCAGTCAGGCCCAAATTCTCTCATCACCAAGCTGAGTGCTGAGTACTATTCAAAATTCTATCACTGTTGGTGTGGCTCAGGGGTTGAGCATGACCTATGAACCTGGAGGTGGAGAGTTTGATTCCCAGTGAGGGCGCATGCCCTGGCATGGGCTCGATCCCCAGTAGGGGGCATGGAGGGGGCAGCCAATCAATGATTTTCTCTCATCTTTGATGCTTTCTCTTTCTCCCTTTCCCTTCCTCTATGAAACCAATAAAAATATATTTTTAAAAATTCATTTATATGGTGTAGGAGTTCCTTCACTGCCAAAATATAAAAATTCTCCAGGAAGTGAATGCAGTAAGCATCATCAGCCATTTAAATCTTAATAGGAATGGAAATGCAAAACTAGTTTTGTATCCACTTTTACAAGGGATCAATTTTAAGGTCTTCAAAACTCAGTTATCGTCCTAATAACTCAGTAGATAGAGAGTCGGCCTGTGGACTGAAAGATTCCGGATTCGATTCCAGTCAAGGGCATGTACCTTGGTTGCAGTCACATCCCCAATAGGAGGTGTGCAGTAGGCAGCTGATTGATGTTTCTAACTTTCTATTTCTCTCTGTAAAAAAATCAATAAAATATATTTTAAAAACTCTCAGGTATCATATGTATGAAATAATTTTATTATTTAAAAGCAATCTGGCTGGAAAATTTGTGTTAGGTTTTATTTTATGAATTTATCCAGATAATATTTACATTTAAATCCATATTCTCAAGTAATATTTACACTTAAATCCATTTCTTCTACATATCTTTCTGTGAGGCAAAAATTGGAGATACTAAAAAAGAAGTAAAAATATACATCAATGTGGTTATCCCATGTTGGCACATATATGGAATATGCATTTATAGCAATCAAAGTTCATACCAGTTATAGTTAGTAAAGAAATTTGATTTTTTTTCTTGCCTTTGAGCAAAAATTTTATTTTTATTGTGAGAGTCATTCTAGTCTTATTTTTCCAAATAGTTCAAGACTAATTGCTTAAATTCTGAAAATGTAGCATGTTTAAAATAAAAATCATTGTAAAATATAATAAACATTTATCTGAATTATTTTATTAACAAATTATACAGGTTTCAGGTGCATAATTCTACAATATCATTCTACACATACACATGTATTTTTTATCATAGTTTTAATCAAAGTATAAATAAAAATTTCACACTGATTTTCACTGAACTTTCTAAGAGGAACAATTTTTCATGTTTTATATAGGCATTGTATCTGTATTTTTACTTAACAATAAAATATTACAAGGAATTACTTAATTCCCCTGTGGTTGAATATATAGTACTTAAATGCCAATTTTTTATTTATAAGTGGTGCTGTGGTTAATATCTTCATTAATGTAGCTCTTTCTACAAATCTAAGATATATTCTAAAAATAAAATTCTCAGAGAATAAGAGCATTTAAAAAAAAAAACCTTGATACATATTGTTAGTTTGCTTTATAAAAGTTTATTTTAACCAATTTACACAGGTGCAGTAGGAATGCATGAGAATTACCACTACCCAACAGAGTTCACTACATATATAATAGTTTTAAAATTAATTTCAAGGAGGAAACGAGAGGGAGAGAGAGATAGAAATAGCAATGATGAGAGAGCATCATTGATTGGCTGCCTCCTGCATGCCCCCTACTGGGGATTGAGACCAAAATCCAGGCATGTGCTCTGACCAGGAATTGAATGCTGACCTCCTGGTTCATAGGTCAAACACTCAAACACTGAGCCACACCAGCTGGGTGATAGTTTAATTTTTTTTAATAGTTTAATTTAATCACTATTATGATTATCAGTGTTAGAATGTTAGCACAAGAGTCATAAACCTCTGAAGAAATTCTGGAACTTGGTAAAGCACTTGAAGATGAAAAATGTTTTATCTTTTCCTTCCCCTGTTTCTTTCTTCCTCCCCCCCTCGCCTCCCTCCCTCCCTCCCTCCCTCCCTCCCTCCCTCCCTCCCTCCCTCCCTCCCTCCCTCCCTTCCTTCCTTCCTTCCTTCCTTCCTTCCTTCCTTCCTTCCTTCCTTCCTTCCTGTCTTTTTCTTTTATTTCTTTCCATGGGGAGGAGGGGTAAAAATTCAAAGCTGAAGCAACCTCTGTTTTGGTTTTACTTTTCACCCTCTAGAAAATAAAATTTATAAGTAAGTTTTTGGGTTTGTTTGTTTATTTTAATGCTTACACAAGGATAGAGGATATATATATATATATATATATATATATATATATATATATATATTTTAGAGAGAGGGGAAAAGGGAGAGAGAAACATGGATCAGTTGCCTCCCGTACATGCATTGACTAGGGACTGAATCCGCATCTAGGTATATGCCCTAATTGGGAATCGAACCTGAACTTCTTTGGTGCATGGGATGAAGCTCCAATGAACTGAGCCACCAGGCTGGGGCTAGAAAATAAAGTTATTTTATTCGTCGTTGCTATCAAAGTGCTTTGAGTTGCAACACCATTAAAAATATAATTTATGTTTACCAAGCAACTATTGGATTGTAGGCAGCTCCCTCACAGTTTGCACAAGCATTCTAATGATGAACTTTGGCTTGTTGATGGAGCCGATTCTAACTGTATTTCTCAGTGAGATTCTGTCATGTGTCATAATAGAACTACTGCAACATGCTTCTTGTCTTTAGTAGGACTTCTTAGCACTAAATGAGTTTTCCTCCTAATCTTCAGAGTTCTGAACACTGGATTTCTTTATCTTTTTTTTTTTTTAAATCAGGCTTCTGGCTTCTCCTCTCCTCTCCTCTGTGTCCAAATCCCAGTCCCATCACTTACTAATGGCATAACCTTATGCAAGTTACTTAATTTCAGACTTAGTTTTCCCAATCTATAAAGTAGAAATAATACTACTTATCACATAGAATGGTTGTGGGTGCAAAAAGTATGAATACCATTTTCTAAACTCATGTTTTCAAGAAATCTAGCTTTATTTTGCCACAAAACACATTAATTTTGGATTCCAAGCCTCACTGCCTGGCCTCTAATGAATTGCAACCCAGCTGTCATTGGAGGCATTCACATTAGGACTGGGAAGCCTTGCTTGTTTCCTGGAAAACAGATAAGACAATGTGGACCATGAGTCTCTGGGGTCTCATGAGCATCACTGACACCCTCTATGTCTAAGTCAGCAGTGGCTCCTGGAGCACACTGACACCCCACTTTTCTGTCAAGCTTAGGATGTGGTCATTTTTGACACGTGCTAGATGCACCCAGAACTATTCCTCTTCTTAGTGGGCTTTTTGCCTTGGAGAAGAGCCCTTGATTCCTCTTGTTTGGGGACCACAGACCTCACCCTCTTGCCCAGTCTGGTGTGTGTGTGTGTGTGTGTGTGTGTGTGTGTGTGTGTGTGTGTGTGTGCGCGCGCGTGTGTGTATGTAAAATGTTCAATTGTTCAATTGTTGTTTTGTCTGGGGCAAGAATTTCATTCTGGAATATTTGTGAAACCATAGCTAAAAGAATATTAAGAAAAATGTGTTAGCTTTTTAAAACAAATCTTTGATTCCTGCTGGCTGCCTCTATTTTCTGCTCTTTCATGAAGAAATGACCCCCAGAGCTTGCCTACTTCATGGGTGAGTGAAATAGGCAGGGGGAAAAAATCCAGTTATTAATCATCTCAAAATATCAGCTAACTGAATGGGGATTTATTTGGATTATTCCTCTTCTCCTTTCTTCTCTCTGCATTTTCTTCCCCACTCCCCCCTCCCTTTTCTATTCACTAGCAAAAAGCTGGTGGTAGGAGGTGCAGAATGGTCTTCTACAATCTTCACAGGCCAATCAAAGCTCTTGTTTTCCTTATGAATAATTAACTGATCAATCAGCATGTCTGGATTTTGACTCCTCTCTATTGTCACTCTTTAGTTATTGAAAATTCAGGACTGCTTCTCAGAAAGTGTTTGTTTTTTTTTTTTTTTTCTTTCTTTCTTTAATTTTTCTGTCTATTTCTGGGCCTGGAATCATTCTAGGAGCCTGAAGGCCCCAGGAATCTAAACTCTGGGAAGCTGGGGTTTTCTGTGTTAAACTTTACATGTTTTCTCAGGATGAATTGACCAAAAGATTCAATGTAGTACCACCACTTTTATTCTGTGGGCACTTAGCAAATCCTTGTTGACTAATTGGCAACAATTCCTGATCTACTTGTGGGAAAATAGGGAGGTAAAATAAATTAGCCAGGCCACCGTGCTTCCTCAGTTACCCCAGGGAAGAGTTATTAGTGGCTACACACAGTCACTGAAAATAGACATCTGGTCAGGAAAACCTGAAGAAAGAGGCACTACTGGGGCCACTTTCAGGAAACACTTACCCAAGATATTTCAGTAATATGTGAAGGCAGTGTTTGAGGTAAGTTTTTTTTGGAAATCATCAGAAAAAGTCCTTATGACCAACAGAGCGCTCATTGAAATTTGAATTATGAGTTTAAAATATGATGTCAGAGGACTTTCTCTTTTCTAACTCAGAACTCTTTCTGCTCTACCAAATGGGGGGCTGCTCCAGGAAGTAGCTGCACTGGTTTCAGGGAAGCTGAAGTCCAGGGACAAGAGTCAATGCATATTTGTTTGTTTCTCACCATCACCGAAGTGATGCTTTAGTAAAAATTAACCTATAACTAAATATCAGCTTATTTTGAATTTCTCTTTGAGTCCAGACTTTCCATTATTTTGGAAGAATAGGTGAACATCTGTTCCACTACATACTCACATGTTTATGGTCTCTGGATGGAAAGCCTTTTTCTAAAATGAGGATCTTGCCTTGATGCCTTTAGCCAATGTTTGGGGTTCTAGCCAAAAGTCTCAGGAAAGTTGACAGCCTGGTTTATCCCTATAGGGTATTAGTCACCCTATAAAACTTTAGAAGTATTTATATCGGCTATACAAAAACACCTCTTCTATCTGAGAGGGCAAAGCAACCTTTTTCACTTAACTTAAAAAAAAAAGAAGAAACACAATCAAAAGCCAAACTGGGACGATGTAAACCTCCACATATGAAAGATCGCCTTTAAAATGATCTGTAAATGCTGGGCCTTCTGATTTTCACATGCATGTGTAGCTCATGAATCATACGCACTTTATTTCAGTTCATTTTAGCTTTTACAACAACCAGAAGAGCTGTTCTGGGGTCACCAACTGCATTCTGCTAACTACAGCTGATCAATATTACTAAACAAATGAGGAGGGACAGGAAGAATGGTGGGGGCGTCACAGGGAGGAGGAGAGAGCAGAACGACCGAAATCTCCACATTTCTACAGTTCGAGGAACTGTTTTATGCCGATGCATGTTTTATGTCAATCAAACATATAAAAGTTACTGTGGCTGCATAAGGCCATAAAGATGCACTTTTAAACTCTTAAAAATAAGGTACCATAATTACATCTTATAGAACTGTGTGTCCCTCGAGTCTCTTTGCTGTTTTAAGATACCCATGGTGAATGAGGTAAAGGAAGGGGGGAGGGACTGGGGGAGAGAAACCCTTTGAGTTCTGTGTGCAGAAAAATGCAAAAGCTGCCCAGATTTGCATGTAGGATCTCTTTCTTTCTCTCTGATTTATTAACTTTAATAACTGTGGGATCTCTCTCAACTTTGGGTTTGAGAACTCAAGTCATTACGGGTTTAAGAATATGTTTTTCTCTGAAGTAGTCTCCAGGGGTGTCAGTCATCTGGGAAAGAAAAACAACTTTGTTCCTTTCCCTTCCTTTCGTTTAACCCTTAACTAACATTCTAGAAATAGCTGCTCTGAAATTGAACTTTTGTGGATTCAGTGCAATGATATCTGTTCAGCCATAATAAACTTAAACATCAGAAATTTTTGCAGTTGAACTTACAATTATTGAACAGCTCCAAGGGTTTCAATTCAGAGAAAGTTCACCCACAGGAGAGCTCAGCAGAGATGTTGTGGGTGGGGTGGGGGCCCTCCTCCCGCCTCAGATCTGGAGAGCTGGCTGAGCTGGCAGTGGTGGGACAGTGTCCTCTTTCTGAGGCAGAGAGATTATATGCCTGCCTCTCTCTGTCTTGTGGTTCTTGTCTCTCTGCAGGTTTTAGTTTGTCCAAGCTTGGCTGGGCAAGCACAATGACCTTAGACTCATGGTTTATTGAGAAAGTATGGCTTTGCCTGTAATTTGTGATGTATACCGGACACTCCTGTTAGTTTCATTGTCTTCTGTAAAACAACTGAATTAGATTAGATGATTGCAAAACAGCTTTGAACAAATTGTCAGGTTCCCAGTAAAAAGAAACATGGGTTGGGAAGGGGAGGGGTGGTAGTGGCATGGGCCATGTCACAGGTCACTGTACTGCTGGAGATACAATGCTTCATGCTATTCATCTCATGTATCTATCTCAGTGGGGCAGGGTTCTCATCCCAGTTTGTAATGAAAGGCTTAATCAACATTTATCCCATCAGAGAGCACCTGCCATGGACAACACTAGTTTATGCTACTGTCATTGAAAGCTATTAAAAATTCTGAGTTATCAAAGCCATGAGAGATTTTCATATTCAATTGAATCTCACTTGTGTAGTCCTATAGACAGGAAGAAAATGAAACAATAAAAGCTTAAAAATCTATTTAAATTTAAGAATCAAACAGCCTTCTCTGAGCTCATGGGGAATGAAGACTACAAAAAAGACTACAAGACCAACTTGAGGAATCAATTTATGAAGCAGTTCCTGCTATAAATCCACCAGTGTCACCATCAAGAATCCAATAGCATTTCTGGTCATCATACAATGCTTACTGAATAAGAAGGGATTCCTCAAACTCTGTTTGGTAAGGCACAATTGTTTTCTAAGTCAGTGGAAACTTTTAAGGTCACAATAGTTTGTAATAAAGTATAAAAATGTTTAAAAGAATAAAATACACAGCATTAACATTTTTCCTATTTAAGTATCATATATGTGCATATTTAAAATTTATATACTTGCAATATGTAAGAGAATTTTACCTATTAAACAGGGCAGTTTTAAAAATTCTCAATTTAGACTGATTAACTGCTTTATACATGTGCTTTTAAGTTGAAATCTTACTAAGTTTATATAGAGTGTTATAAGATTTAAGAGAAATTAATTATCATCATCTTTGTAAGTTTAAATCATTAGGACATGGGTTATATCAGTACTTGGAAAGTTGTGCTTGTTGAGTCAAATAATTGAGCTACCCCACAAAAAAAGAAATTAAATATATTAAATGTGCATAGGCTATTTAAGATATTTAAAGGAATTTTTAAAACATGTTTGTAAATTATTCAAAGTCTCTTAAAAAGTGACTGCTGAACATTTACTGGACTTATAAATAAAAGAATACGATTGCAAGTTAAACTTAAAAACTTAAGGAAAAACTAGGTTTTGGTTTTGTAACTTCAGTAACTCAGATAATAATTCTAAAGCTAAACAAAGTCTCACAAATTTTTTTTTTTAGTGCACAAAACACATTTTTACGATACGTTCACGTTAATACAGTTAAATTTAGTCAAATGGTAAGAGATCAGCCTTGCTTCAAAGCAAAATGCATCTAGCAGTCTTCCGTTTTTTGAAATTTCACTTTGTGGGGTTTCAGTTTACCCGAGGTCAACTACTGCCCGAAAATATTACATAAAAAGTCCCAGAAATAAGCAACTCCTAAGTGTCCAATTGCACGCCGTTCTGAGTAGCATAACGAAGTCTCGCGAGACCCGCGAGGCTGGCTCGCGACTTGGAATCGTTCGGCGTCTCCACGCTTTGCACGCTCTCTGTCCCCAGTGTTACGCACCTCGCAGCCATCCGGGTTGTCTGGCGGGCTGTCTGGCAGCGCATGCGTTCAAGTGACCCTCACAGCAGCCTTAGGCTGCCCCAGGGCCTGCGTCAGTCCCCTCGCTTCATCTCGTCACGTGGCCTCGTTTGACAGGGTCACGAGAAAGGTGAGTACAGTACAAAGGTATTTTGAGAAAGAATAAAGGACAGAGAGAGACCACATTCAAACAACTTTTATTACAGTGTGTTTTATAATTGTTATAGTTTATTCTTATTTATTACTAATCTCTTACTCTTGCCTACTTTATACATTGAAGTTTATCGTAGGTATGTATGTATGTATAGGTAAAAGCATACTATCTATAAGATTTGATCCCATATGCAGTTTCAGGCCTCTCCTGGAAATCTGAGAACGTATATCCCCTGTACATAAGAGGGGGCCGCGGAATTTAGTGAATGTCATGTGTGCAAACAGCAAGGGCACCTGCTTCTTTCTTCCCACGAGGTAGCACAGGCTGTCACCAAGGTCCACTTATTAGCCAGGTAGCTGCTGTGGAAAAACATCCCTCCATTTATCTGTGGCTTACTAAACAAAAAACATCAACATCTCACTGATAGTATAATGAGCAGTCCTCTGGCCCTCGGGGTAGGAGTTTCCAAGACATAAGACAGGAACCCACGTGCCTTTGCCTTGAGGCTAAGTCTTCTGGATCCTGCAGGTTTAAGGTCACTGGAGAAAAGAGCCTGTAGAGAATGGCCTCAGGTTTTGAAAGACATGCCTGGAAGGGAAACAGAAAATCAAGATCTAACTATATATTACAAATGTTTGGATATACATCAGACAAAAAGAAGAATTGAGTTTAATATACCCAGACCAGCCCTGCTGGTGTGGCTCAGTAGGTAGAGTAGTAGGGGTCCCAGGTTTGATTCCTGGTCAAGGGCACAAGCAAAAACCACTTCCACTCCCTCTCCATTGGCCAGAGCTAGTTCCATGTTAGCAAATGGGCCGCCCTTTATGTCCAGGAGGAAAAAGAAATAGTTTGGTATCCGTGGAGCATTGTCTCTGCCACATTTCATAAATTAAATTGTTCACTGCCCCTCGACAAATCCATGATATAAATGTTATCATTGTCATAGAAAATACTGCTTGTGACTTGGGTGGGAAGAGATATTTCCAGAACAGAGAATATACGAGTAAATGAAGGAAGGAGTTAGCAGTGACTTTTGCCCCCTTACCCTGAGGCTGTCAGCTTTTAAATGTGTTGGTCCTGTTGACACAGCAACAAGTGCAGCAGAGACTTGGCAGTTAGGTGGTTAATCAGGTATTCTTAAAGGATACTAGGCCAAACTGGATACTTTGAGTTCTGACTTCCATAAAATGCCATTTTCTGTGAATCTGTATATCCAAAATTGAACAGATAATTGCTATATGTCATCTCTTTATGTCTAGTAAGTCCAGACTTAATCATAAAAGAGAGAAAATAAAGATTTCCCTTAATTGTCAGTATGTTTTGGAACTATTTAAAAATAGTGATTTAGAATTTATTCAACCATTTTCACTCCAAAAGATAATATTGCATTGGTAAAAGAAAGTTGAAAAAACAAAAAAAGGAATATTTTTTTACATGTATAAACCTATTTTCCTTTTATTAATAGTATCTAAACCATGAATGATTTATCCATTGATTGGTTATTTTAAGACTAGGAAAAATTTGTTTGACTTTTCCTTATTTTTAATAATGAACATTCATTAAACATTTATTTTGTGCCATATTATTAGCATATATTGTGGGTTATTATTTCTGAACAAAATTAATGGTCTGGATATATTTAAAAAAATTTTTTTTTATTGATTTCAGAGACGAAGGGAGAGGGATAGAGAGAGAAACATCAATGATGAGAGAGAATCATGGATCAGCTGCCTCTTGCATGCCCCACACTGGGGATCAAGCCCGAAATTCGGGCTTGTGCCCTTGAATGGGAATCAAACCTGGGACCCCTCAGTCTGCAGGCCGATGCTCTACCTGAGCCACACCAGCAGGACTGGTCTGGATATATTAAACTCAGTTCTTCTTTTTGTCTGATGTATATCCAAACATTTGTAATATATAGTTGGATCTTGATTTTTCAATCATTTTGTGGGTGATTGCTGAATATCACCTCAAGTGAAACACACTGTGAGAAAAGAAACATAGCCTCTATTCTTGAGAGTCTTCATTTCCAAAAATCTCAGAACTAAGTGCTCAAAACTAAAGAGCCCCAGTTTCTGTCCCAAATTACTCATTATTCTAGAATGTTGGTTGGCACAAGAGAGTAAAAATGATTCCTACTTCAATTTTGGGATAATTTAGGTGCATTAACTTTGGAAACATGGTCTTAAGCAATTTAATTTACCAAATTACGTCTAGGGAACATTCAAAATAAGCAGCAGAAGAAAACTTAAAAATTCCCAACAGGAGGGGAGGAAAAAGTTTCAACTTTGTCATAAGAATTTCCACATTGCCAGAATTCATTTGCAATAAAAAGCTCCTACAGCTATCAAGAATCCATTCACTTGGGCTATTTCAATCATGTAAAAAGTTATTTTGGTTTATTCTTCAAAATGTATCCTTTCCAGTATCATTTTAAAAATGAAAATAATTATGCACTTATGACTATATCCTGGTAAACACGAAAGTATTATAGAATAAGATGACAATGTCCTCTGAAAAAACTATCATGAAAAATTATTCATCAAAATTGGCAAATTAGTAGAAACCTAAAGGTTGGTGATTTCAGGTTAAGATATCAAAGTAAATTCAAAAGCTGATGTGTCTCTTTGTGCTCCAAACCTCCCTACCTTCCCTCTGAGGTTTGACAGTCTGAGCGATGGTTCTCTGTCTCTGGATCTGTTTTTGTTCATCAGTTTATGTTGGTCATTATATTCCACAAGTGAGTGAGATTATGTGGTATTTATCTTTCTCTGACTGGCTTTTTTTCACTTAGCATAATGCTCTCCAGTTCCATCCATGCTGTTACAAATGGTAAGAATTCCTTCTTTTTTACCGCAGCCTAGTATTCCATTGTGTAGATGAACCACTGTTTTCTAATCCACTCATCTGCTGATGGGCACTTAGGCTCTTTCCAAATCTTAGCTATGGTAAGTTGTGCTGCTATAAATATTATAAACATAGGGGTGCATATATCTTTTCTGATTGGTGTTTCTAGTTACTTGGGATATATTCCTAGAAGTGGGATTACTGGGTCAAATGGGAGTTCCATTTTCAGTTTTTTGAAGAAACTCCATACTGTTCTCCACTGTGGCTGCACCAGTCTGCATTCCCACCAGCACTTGTCATTTGTTGATTTGTTGATGATAGCCATCTGACAGGTGTAAGATGGTACCTCATTGTCGTTTTGATTTGCATCTCTTGGAGGATTAGTGACTTTGAACATGTTTTCATGTGTCTCTTGGCCTTTCTTATGTCCTCCTTCAAAAAGTGTCTATTTAGGTCTGTTAACCATTTTTAAAAAAATATATTTTATTAATATTTTACAGAGAGGAAGAGAGAGGGATAGAGAGTTAGAAACATGGATGAGAGAGACATCAATCAGCTGCCTCTTGCACACCCCCTACTGGGGATGTGCCCGCAACCAAGGTATATGCCCTTGACTGGAATCGAACCTGGGACCCTTCAGTCCGCAGGTCGATGCTCTATCCACTGAGCCAAATCGGTCTCGGCTGTTAATCATTTTTTGATTGGGCTGCTTCATTTTGTTAAATTTGTATGAGTTCCCTGTAAATGTTGGAAATTAAACCCTTATCGTTGATAACATTGGTAAATATGTTCTCCCATGCAGTGAGCTTTCTTGTTGTTCTTTCTTTTTTTTTTTTTTATTGTTTCTTTTGCTGAAAAGAAGCTTTTTATTTTGATGTAGTCCCATTTGTTTATTTTCTCTTTGGTTTCCATTGTCCTAGATCTGTATAAGTAAAGATATTGCTTCGGCATATGTCTGAGATTTTGCTGCCTATGGCTTCTTATAAGATTTTTATGGTTTCCTGTCTATGTTTAAGTCCTTAACCCATTTTGATTCTATTTTTGTATATGGTATAAGTTGATGGTCTAGTTTCATTTTTTTGCATGTATCTGTCCAGTTTTCCTAACACCATTTATTAAAGAGACTGTCTTGACTCTATTGTATGTTCTTGCCTCCTTTGTCAAATATTAATTGAACATAGTGTTTTGGGTTAATTTCTAGGATTCCATTTCCATTTCCATTTCCATTTTTATTCCCTTCCCATTCCATTCCATTCCATCCATTCCATTCCATTCCATTCCATTCCATTCCATTCCATTCCATTCATCTATATACCTGTTCTTGTGCCACTACCAGGCAGTTTTGAGAATAAGGGCTTTGTAATATAGCTTAATATCTGGTATTGAGATCCCTCCTACATTGTTCTTCTTTCTTAGTATTGCTGAAGTTATTCTTTTTTTTTTTTTTAATCCCAGATGAGTTTTTGGAGAGTTTGTTCTAGGTCTGTGAAATATGTCATTGGTATTTTAATGGGAAGTGCAGTGAATCTATAGATTGTTTTGGGTAGTATGGACATTTTAATTATGTTTATTCTACCAATTTATGAACAAAGTTATGTTCTTCCATCTGTTTATGTCTTCCTCTATCTCTTTTTTCAGTGTCTTGTAGTTTTCCAAGTACAGGTTTTTTACCTCCTTAGTTAAGGTTATTCCTATGTATCTTACTTTTTTTTTGGTGTGATGGTAAAAGGGATTTTTTTTTAATCTCTCTGTAAGTTCACTATTGGTGTAGACTGTAGAGAAATGCCATAAATTTCTTGGCATTAATTTTGTATCCTGCTACATTGCTGAATTCATTTAAGACGAATAATTTTTGATGGCATCCTTAGGATTTTTTTATGTTCAATATTATGTCATCTGCGGATAATGACAGTTTTACACCTTCTTTCCCAATTTGTAAACCTTTTATATCTTCTTCTTAAGGCTATGTATTTTCTTTAAAGAATTCATTTGACACCCCTCCCCCAATTTCAGTATGACACACATTAATCATCTTTGATCTAAACCACTTTCAATTTGCATTGTGGTTTCTTCTGGATTTTGTGTTATATTTAGGTATATATTATATAATATTTGAGATCTCAGAAATGTCCCAGTTATCTTTTGTTATTTATTTATATATAGCCTGATTTTGTTATATTCAGAGAACATATTCTGAATGATTTCCTTCAGATAATTTTTCTTCTGTCTGGAAATTCTTCTTTCTTCTCATGCATGTTCATTAGTGACAAATACTATTTTTGTTTGTCTGAAAATATTTTTATTATTAAAGGGTATTTTTTTATATAGAATTTTAGGTTGGAGATTATTGTCTTTCAGTACTTTAAGGTTGTCATTTCACTGCCTCTTTATTTATTTAGAAGTCAATTCTCAGATTATTGTTGCTTTTTTGAAGGTAATGTGCGGCTTTTTTTTTTCTGGCTGCTTTTAAGAATCTTCTCTTTGTCTTTGATTTTTAGCAGTCTGATTATGATATATATAATGTTATTTTATTTATATTTATCCTGCTTGATTTATTCTATTTGAGTTTCATGAACCTGAGAGGTGAGATATTTACATAAGTTTTGGAAAATTATTGTTTCATTATTCAAATATTACTTCTTTCCTTGCCTTTTCCTATATCTGTATATCCTGCCTTTTTATCTTATTCCACACTCATCTCTATTTTTCTTTCTTGTGTTTTCACTATTTTTTCTCTTTGTAGTTCTATTTGAATGGTTTTTACTAAACTTCCTTCCAGTTCAATAATCCTTTATTCTTCTGTCTAATCTGCTGCTAAACCTGTCTAATGATTTCTTAATTTAGACATTGTATTTTTTAGTTCTAGAATGTCATTTGATTCTTTTGAATATGATATTTCCATTCCTTGGTTACTTTTATTTTTCCATATATTTTCTTCATATTTTCTTCAATTTTCTTGAACATTTTAATAATAGTTTTTTAAATTTTTTTATTTTAAATATATTTTATTGATTTTTCACAGAGAGGAAGAGAGAGGGATAGAGAGTTAGAAACATCGATGAGAGAGAACCATCGATCAGCTGTCTCTTGCACACCCCCCTACTAGGGATGTGCCCGCAACCAAGGTACGTGCTCTTGACTGGAATCGAACCCAGACCTTTCAGTCCTCAGGTTGACGCTCTATCCACTGAGCCAAACTGGTTTCGGCAATAATAGTTATTTTGAAGTCCTTGTCAAATAACTCCAATATTTAAATCAGCTTTGTTTTAATTATTATTGCTTCATTGGTTTTCTTATTTGTATATTTTTTGTTATGTCTGGTGTGGGTTTGTGGGTTGTTTTTTTGACAAGTAGCTGAATTTTATTTGAATATCAGCTGTATATATGCAAAATTAGAGACACCCTTCTCTTTGACTAGTCTATCTACTAATGATTGAGCCCCTCTGTATATCAGGGATTGTGTAAATCAATGCTGGATTGCAGATATGGTAAGAGACAGTCTATAGTTGGTGTGCTCCTGCCATTTTAAATTCTCCATTCAGAGCCTGAGAGCCTAAACCCTATTCATTTGCTTTTATTACTGTTGAAATCTCTGCTCTGCTTTGAGATGGTTTCCACTTTGACAAATGTCCTTAGTAGAGCAATTGTTGAGTTTAAAATCCCCATTTTTTTTTTTTCTGGTTTCTCTGTTCATGTGCCAAATATTAAGGTAGTATTGCTCAGCTCTAAACCCATCCTTAATATTCTGCTTGGAACACTGAGGACTCTCTATATTTCTTTTTTTTTTTTTTTTTTTTTTTGCCACCTGGATGGCTGTTAAATGCTTTCAGTAGAGCCAATAGAAGGTGCTATGAATCGAGGGCAGCCAGGGCTATGAATGAGCCTAAAGTATAAATTTACTAATTCTGAACTCTTCTGTTCTTTCCCCCAAGACTTGAGTGTGGTTGCTCTTTTATGCTATTATCTCCATCATGTGTTAGTGCTCTCTTTTTTGCCTTTTTAGATCTTTAATACATTAATGTTAAAATAATTGATACAGATTCTGTTTCCTGATTCCACTATGAAAGACATGGAACATTTATTTATTTGTAAATAACATGATTATATATTTAGAGAATCCCAAGGAATCTATAGAGATACAACTAAAATCATTAAGTGAATTTAACAAGTAATAGACATTGGCTCAAAATATAAAAATCATTTTATTTTTATGTACTAGCAATTATAAAATGGGGGGGGGCATTTACAGCAGCCTCAAAAACCAAATATACTGAGACATAAATTTAACAAACTATGTAAGTCTATAAACTGAAAGTTAAAGAACATTGCAAGGAGAAATTAAAGACCTAAATAAATGCAGGCATACTTTTGTGGTTTTAAAATATGTCTACAAATTTTTTGATACTTCTCTTCAAGAGGTGGGTTCTAATTATTTCCCTCTTGATTGTAGGCTGTACTTGTAAGAATATTGCTATTAGGGCACTCAAGCCTTGAAAAAGAATATGAAAGGGGCTTATGAAGGGTTAATAATGTTCTGGGATTTTTTTGCTATGGCTGCTGGGTATAGATTGTTCAGTATTTGAAAATTCAGCACACGGGACACTTATGATATATACTTTTCTCTATAGATATTATATTTTAAAAGTAAAAATAAATAAAAGCCTACAGCAGATATACTTATAGGTGAAATCAGGTACCTTGAAACAAGAAGGTTTCTATCACTGTTTCTAATCAACATTGTACTAGAAGTCCTAGATAGCACAGTCAGAAAAAGAAATAAGTAGTAGTTATTAGTATCAGAAAGGAAAAATTAGAGCTTGTCCTTACTTATAAACAACATAACATATGCAGAAAATGCAAAATAATCTCAAATAACTAGTTAGCATTAAAAAATTAATTTACAAATATATAAAAATGTTAAAACAACACTGTTTATGATATCAAAACACCAAATACATAGAAAAAAATCTAATAAAACTGTGTAAGACCACTACAAATGAAACTGTATTATTAATAAAAAAATTTAAAGACCTTAATATATGGAGTAATATATGTTTTTAGATTGGAATGCACAATAGAGTATATAAATTTTCCTAAAGTTAATCTTTAGATTAATTTCAATAATCAAAATCTCAACAGGTCAGTGATGACTTAGATTTATTGCTCTGAAAATTTGCTACATGATTATGATACCCACTGCCATTAGAAAAGGAATTCTGGCAGAGTTTCATTGGTTATTGAGGAAGTGGGTTTTCTTATTGCACAAGACATCTTGGATTCTGAGCCTGGCGAATCCAATGCCAATCACATGGATGATTGGTCAGCTAATTTAACAACTTAGCATAATTTATGACCAATGGCTAATACCTGCAAATAAACAAATTGTTCAAGAACCCATGCTAATTACTAAATTAGGCAAATTAAATTCTAGCATGACCAGAATTCATTAATTTCGAAAACTCTGATATATAGGTGCTGCTATTAGCTTGACTTTTATTTAGCAATGAATTAATTTTAGAATATACAAAATAATAATTATATTATGAGTTTATGACAAAGAAGTAAGGATGGAAACCTTTGGATTTTCTCCTGCATTGTATGTATTTAAGAGGACTTTTAAAAAAAGACATCTTTAATGAAGATGAAAATTGTCCTGGGTCACTTTCAACATTATTATAACTATTAAAACACTAAAACAATTTTCTTTGGTTTAGTTTTTATTTATATTAACTGTGATATAACAGATTGGATGCAACAGAAATAGATTCAAATGCTCCCCATCACTCTAAGATATATAAAAAGAAACAACTTTCTTTTTCAAAGCAATTTAAAAAGCAATGATCTCATCTTTCTGCCCTATCTCTGGCATATTGCTTTATTATTCCCTGTTTTGCTCTTCTCTATAGACTTGCTTTTATTCTACAAACAGGTTAATTTTTTTTCCATTCAAAAACAAAAGTTTTCTTGCTATAGCCCTATTTCTGTTTCCTCTTCAACCAAGCTCCTTCAAAGAATAATGTAACATGTAAGCTAATATATCTTTATTTTCTTAACCTTGAAATCTTTTATCTAACCCTGTAATTCCCCTTACTTTTCAATTGTTTTATATAATAGACTGTATTCAGTTTTTATTTGATTTCTCTATTCTCTGTAACATTTGTTTTACCATTCTTTCCTCTTTGAAATTCTTTCTTACATAGGCATCTACTGCTCCATTCTGCCTTTTCTCCCACCTCTTTGTTTTATCTTAGTCTTCTTCACTAATTTTTTCTTCTTAACTCATCACTTAAATATAATTATTTACCGAGATTTATCTTTCATACTTACCTTTTTTTTATCTATATCTCATTCATCTCTTGACTTTAATTTGCTTATAACTCCCCAAACTCTCTTTCCAACATAAACCTTCCTGAAAATCTATTTGCCTACTAAAATTTGCACCTAAATGTCCAATGAGCAGTCAAATTCAAAGTGACATAAATATTTTATTATCTTTTTGCCCTCCTAACTTTTACAATATTTATTGTTCAGATTATTATAGTTGTTCCTCTTTTTCCCCCCATAGCTCCCCTCCACATGGTTCCCACCCCACCCAGTGCCCTTACCCCCATCCCACTGTCCTTGTCCATAGGTGTACTATTTTTGTCCAGTTTCTTCCCGCATCCCACACATCCTTCCCCCTCAAGTATTGTCAGTCCACTCCCTTTTTCTATGCCCCTGATTCTATTATATTCACCAGTTTCTTTTGTTCATCAGATTTTTATTCACTTGATTTCTAGATTCACTTGTTGATAGATATGTATTTGTTGTCACTTTGTTGTTCATAATTCTTATCTTTACTTTCTTCTTCTTCTTTCTCTTGTTAAAGAATACCCTTAAGCATTTCATATAATACTGGTTTGTTGGTGATGAACTCCTTTAGCTTTTTCTGTCTGTGAAGCTCTTGATCTGAACTTCCATTTTAAATGATAGCTTTGCTGGGTAGAGTAATCTTGGTTGTAGGTTCTTGCTATTCATCACTTTGAATATTTCTTGCCATTCCCTTTTGTCCTGCATAGTTTCTGTTGAGAAATCAGCTGACGGTAGTATGGGCACTCCCTTGTTGGTAACTGTTTTTCTCTTGCTGCTTTTAATATTCTCTCTGTGTCTTTTGCCCTTGACACTTTAATTGTGAAATGCCTGGTGTGCTCCTCTTTGGATTCCTCTTATTTGGGGTTCTGTGTGCTTCCTGGACTTGTAAGTCTATTTCTTTCAGCAGGTCGGGGAAGTTTTATGTCATTATTTCTTCAAATAGGTTTTCAATATCTTGCTCTCGTCTTCTGGCACCCCCATAATTCAGACGTTGGTATGCTTGAAGTTATCCCAGAGGCTCCTTACTTTATCTTCATATTTTTTTTATTCTTTTTTCTTTTCCTGTTGGGTGTTTTTTGCTTCTTCATATTTCAAATCTTTGACTTGATTCTTGTGATCCTTTAGTCTCCTGTTGGATCTCTGTATATTCTTTCTTTCAATCAGTATATGCTTAATTTGTAGTTGGTCCTTTTTCATATTATTAAGGGTCTCACTAAATTTCTCGGAGGTTTCTAGAAAACTCTTGAGTAACCTTATAACCATGGTTTTGAACTCTATATCCAATAGTTTGCTTTCCTCCATTTCTTTCATTTGTGACCTGTTTCTTTGTCTTCAAATTTTGGCTGCTTCCTTGTGTTGATAGAGTGGCTTTGTGTGCTAGGTGTCCTATAGAGCCCAGTGGCTCAGCCTCCCTAATTACCTGAGGTAGACACTCTTGGTGCACCCCTTTGTGTGCTGTGTGCACAGTCTTGTTGTAGTTAAGCCTTGATTGCTGTTAGGACTTGACCTTCAGGCCAATTGGCTATGAGGATCAGTTGTATCTACAATGGGAGAACTTCTGTGCTGGAGACACTCTTATGGGGCATTGGCGCTCACTGAGTCTGCCCCCTGAGTGTGTCTATTATAGATGTGAAGAGTTATAATCTGGATCATCTCACTCTGACCAGTAGGTACACTGTTTCTTGGATCTCCAAGGAGGTACAAAGTCAGCCACTGCCTGAGGCCTCTCAGCAGGAGCTGTGAAGCAATGCAAGCTGCTGTCCAGCCTTGGGCCTTCTTTTGGAGGATCTGGGACTCTCTGACCCAGTTGCAGTTTGTTAAGTTTAAGATTGCAACAGGCCAGGCCATTCATATGCAAAAGTCTCTGTGCACAGCTTGGGTGATGGTGTAAATTGTGTGAGGCGAGGTCTTGGAAACACCAGGATGGAGCAAACAGCAATGGCTGACCATTAGCGTGCCCCGGGTCTCTGTTTTCTGTGGCACTGTTCAGGAACAGTGATCACTGCGAGCACCTCTGAGAGAAAGTGTTCTGGCCTGATGCCAGAGAGTTTAGTTTCTCCCTGTATGAGTCTGGATCCCCAGAGTCTTGCCTGGAACTGGAGTTCGGAGCAGTCGGGAGCTTATATCTTCCTGCCAATTGAAAAAGACAATAGCATACCCAGTTGCCAGCACTTTTCCGTGTGTGCCTCCCTATCTCTGTACTTCACTTCTGCACCTTCTCCCAGTCTCAGTATGCTTTTCTTTCCTTCTAGCTATATAAATTCCACTCAGCCAGTGATTCTGAATAATATCCATTTTGTCTTTTAGTTATAGTTTTGAAATAGTTGTGTGAGGCAGCAAGTGCAGGTGTTTGCCTATGTTGCCATCTTGGTCAATCCCCCCTAACTACTTTACTCAATTTTCTTGAACCAGTCTCCCAGGCCTAAAATTCAGAGAGATATTTTTAATCTTTATGTTCTCCCTCCATAGATATATCCAATTACACATCAATTCATATCTATTTCATCTCCTAAGTATCTCTTGAATATAGCCCTTCCTGGTCACTTTCATTATCTCTGTCTTAATTTTGTGTCTTTCTATCCCTTACATGAACTTTTGTTTATTTTCTGATTGTTCTGTTTCCAATCTTCTCCCTCTCCAGTAATTTTAGTTTCTAGATGAATTTTCTTATTAAAATGTAAATCTGACACTTCTTTGCTTTCAACCTTAGCATAGGGTTCCCCACTTCCCTTGCTTAAGTTCAAGTTCCTTAACATTTGCTGATCTGGCCCATGAATGTCTCTCCAGCTTTCTCTAGCAATAGTGAACTACCTTTTCCCTGAGCTTGCTGTTTCTTATTCCTCTCTGCCTTTGCACATATTGTTTCCTCTTTTACTGTGCTTTTCTACTCTCCTGTTCCCAATTTGTTCATCTGATAGATTCCTATCTATATAATTATTTTAAACCTAATCTGGGAAACCCTTCACTTACAGAGTTAATCCATTATTCCTTTGTTCTAACGTTTACCATTTCCATACTTCTATTACTACAGCTACCACAGGGGCTAGTGATTGCTTATTTACATTCTGCCTCAGACACTACACAGTAAATTCCTTGAGCACAGGATGCATGCTTATATATTTTCTAGTATACACCACAGTGCCTGGCACATAGTAGGTGCTTAAAATATTTACTGAATTGAATTTAATTTATTGTATGTAGATCTCTAGCAGGAGCATGGTATTTCACAAATGAAAACAGATCTAATGGACCAATTAAGAAAATCTCATTGTCACATGGTGTGCGTCAACTGTGCTGGCTTCTGGGGACATAGGATAGATGAGCAATCATAGTCCCTGCCCACAAGAGACATAGCATCCAGGAGTTATCAGTGTCTTCCACTCCACCCTGCCGAGACTCTGGCTTCCTGCTCTCCAGGTTGCCCAGCTTTCTCTTCTATGTTTCTTGTGGTTTGTTTGAATTTTGTGCTAATCTAAATTCCGCACGAACACCTTCCATCACCTGCTCTCTGATCCATGACCTGTACTTTTGACTAAATTGCATTTTAAAAGTCCCTGATTTAACTTTGCTGATCCTAATGCTGACTGCTGTGAAATGACCTCTGTCCCAAGTGACTATCATTCATGTTTTCCAAAAAACACACCCCACAATGTACCTACAGTGTTAAAGCAAATAAGCCCCATGTCATATTAGCAAATATGATAAATTCAAGTCCAGTAGACCAGAAATAACCTGCCTCTTGTTATCTTATGCGGTCATGTGCACCAAATTGGAATATTTCTTTTCTCAAAGGTGGGAACTGAGTCAGAGGCCATCTGTGTGGCCCTGGCTCACCAGTCCTGAGCGACCAATAATTAATTTAGGCCTAATGTAATTACTCCCTTGTTAACAGTAGTTTTTCTGCACTTTCCTCGGTTGGCTCTGGAGACACACTATTGAGTGTGATGTATGACCCCTGGCACAGAATGAAATTCGAGCCCTGTGAAAGGACACAGACTGGGGATGCTGCTCTGAGCGTGGCTAATGAATTTATGGGCTCCACACTCTTATCTGAAGTGCAGCAGGGAGGTGTTCTCAGAGAGCATGCATCAGGCTGCAAAGAGAGAGAATAGGGGCAGCTTCACTTTTCTTGGACTTGTTGAATTCTATCACCTTGTTTCGCACTTTAAAACAATGTCAGGCTCCAAGGAAAAGTGAGCACTGTGTTTGTAGAAGAAAGTGAGGACCCAAAAGGAGAAAGGTTATTCATAGTGAACTGAAACTTTTTTTTTATCAGAAATTATAAAAATCAAGCCAGTTGACAATATTTTAATGTGTAAAATTTTATTTTAAATGGTTAAAAGTGTGGTACCAAATCACTATATTTACACATTGTCAGGGTCCTTTTGTATCTTCTTTATATATACATTTTATGAAATGGACAGTGTTTTACCCTGAAGAACAAAATTGAGAGTGTTTCTTTAGCACTCATTCTCTGGACTGTAAGGGCATATATTGTAAAAGAAAGAAAAATGGAAGGAAGTGGGAAAAGGGGAGAGGAAGAAAAGAAAGTAAAAATAGGGAAAGGAAATAAAGAAGGAGAAAGACAGGAGGAAAGGAGGAAGTTAATTTTCACTGTACATCTATGTACTAAAGTTAGGGAAATGGCATCTGCCTGCCCCCAGCTCCCACCACAAACTTTTACATAGGACCGTGCACAACCAGGTCAGACCCTTCTCTCCTGAAGAATATTGGATGCAGCCTCTCAGACTTCCAAATAGACAATGTGGCTTACTCTCACTCTTCTCCTCATCTTTGCCCATATGTCTATGGGGCACATCCCCAGAGATCTTAACAACATGAGGTGACTAATGTAAAGATGAGATTCTTTTATTTTTTATAAAGAGTTACCAGAAACACAAGTTTGAACTTTCAGAAATTGACTAGAAGCATTTTAGCATGGGATCTGAATTTCTCCACACAATATAACTTCTGAAAATTATTTTCTAACTAGAGGCCTGGTGCACAAAATTTGTGCACTCTTGTTGAGGGGGCTTCCCTCAGCCTGGCCTGCACCCTCTTGCAGGCTGGGCTTCCCGCCAGCCGGAACTCTGTGATTGATTGCCCTGCAGAGGGAGGTCCTGCCCACCTGCTAAAGTGCCACTGGCCTGGTAGCCTGTGCTTCCCTCTTTGGGGATCAATCACAGGGCTCCATGATTAATAGGCCCCACCCACCCACCACAGCCTGCCTGTCAGTGACCTGGGCCTCCCCCTTTGGGGCGATTGCAGAGCCTCCCCTGATCAAGAGCCCTGCCAGCCACTGGCCTGAGCCTCCCTCTGCGGGGCAATCTTGGGGCAATGGAGGGGGCCCCCTGACCAGTTGCATCGCACCTGCCTTGGCTGGCCTGGTGCCAGTGCATGTCATAGCATGGTCATTTAGATGGTCCTACTGTTCAGTGGACTTGTATATTACACTTTTATTATTATAGATGTAAAACTATTTTAAACATTGTTTACAGCTAAGGTCTTGCTTGTGTTAATGCTCTCCAGCCTTAGACCGCCAGAGGCACAGATGGAGTCAGACAGATGAGATTATTGACTTGTTGCAATGAGGGAGAACATGCACATGTACTAGTAGATGGTGAGCATGTCGTTAAGAGGGTGTTAGAAATTATTAGAGGATCAGGCTTATGTTAGGTAACCTGGGAAGAATTCATGGAGGCAGGGCTTTGCTCTAGATTAGATAATGTCAGGAAGTGGGTAATTCTGTAAGCATATGTCTTAATATATCCTGTCTAATAGGAGGGAAGACCAAAGAGAGAAAGGCTGTAAAAATTAGTAAAGAAATCACTCTTATAGGGGAATGTTTGGTTATGTTTGTAGTTTGGAAATATTCATCTTCTGTCTGTGTGCAGACAAGTTGAAGGAGCGCTCTTACTTTTGTCCTGATCTGCCATGGACACAGTTCCTAGGCTGATGGTGGTGTTTTGGAAATTGTTTTTGTTCAACAGAAGAAAGCTAAGTCCTTATTGTGGAACCAGTGGAAGGCCAATTCCCAGATGTCAGGGACCGCTTTTCTCTTCTTCATATGGAGGATAAAATTCATGAAGTCAAGGCAAAACAATAGAATTTTGGTTTATAATTTAAAAGTCAAAACAAAGAGGCACATTTATATTCATTTTCCAAAGGCATATAAAGGGAATCTGGCTTTTAAAGTTAAATGTATATGGAATAAACTAGAGAAGCTGGTTATATTGAGATATATCTAATAAAAAAAGACCCAAAATATAATTATTATCTAGCTTTTTTGGACATATTGGAATAATTTTGCATATTCACATTTTAAGATTATTATTGCATTTTTAATCTGTGATGATATATTGATATTAGCATGTTTTGTTATTTTTAAATAAAGTTATTGAAAAAAATTGGGATTATAAATGAATACTTCTGTGTAAATCTTGCATTTACAGTAGACATGGAATATATACATCTACTGAAAATGGAATTAACTTTTATGTATTCTCTATATATAAAAGTCTAAGCAACCTACCAACCAGCTAACTGGCCAACCACCTAGTAGTTATGAAGCGCCCTGACCACCAGGGGGCAGACACTCAATGGAGGAGCAGAAACCACAGGCATGGAAACGTGGAACAGACTGATGAATCTCAGAAGGAAAGGGGGAGTGGGAAGATGGGAAGAGATTAACCAAAGATCTTATATGCATATTAGAGGCCAGGTGTACAGATGCGTGCACATTGGTGGAGTCCCTTGGCCTGGACTGTGGGGATCAGGTTGAAACCAGCTCTCCGACATCCCCCAAGCGGTCCTAGATTGCGAATTTGTGCACTGAGCCTCTAGTATAGTATAAGGAATTTAAAATGAGATAGTTTGCTGTTGTAGCCTAGGATTTAGGACAAGTCTATCTAGCCAAGTCTGGGTCAAAACAAGAACCAAAAGTTGAGAACTTAAACAATCAGAGAATACTTGTGAGCAGTTAAAAAAAAAAGTAATAATTAGCAAAATAGTTTCCCTTTTAATTTATCTTCAAAAGTGCCTTCCTTCCAAATTCAATTTGTTAGTATGGACCTGGCCTTAGTTGTTTGAATATATACTTTAAAAAATGTTTGAAAGGTAGTTAGAGACTAGAACAGAGATAAGACACAAACTATGAAAACAAAGCCAATGGAAAAACCCAAGTGAATACCATGAACACTCCTAGACTAAACTGATCAAATGAATGACTTTGGAACACATTTGATATTACATTTAAAACTGACATGTTACTTCTTAAATGTTTAAATTTGGGGTTGAAGGAGTTCCTCAAATATTTCTAAAATTGCTTAAGACTTCATGAATAGAACAAATTGTTATTCCTCAGAAATTTGCTGCAGTGCTTGACAATGGGTTGTTAGAAAATATTTCCAAACTCTTTCTAAATAATTCAGTGTTTGAACTTGGCAGAGTATGTCATCCTTGTGGAGCAAGAAGTTATTGTTTTTGTGTTTTTGTTTTTTTTATATGTTGGCATCTCCCTTCATATGACAACCATACAGTTATTCTGCAGTAAATGTATTAATCTCTGGGCCATATTAGTTCAAAAATGATCTGAAACATGAATAATTTCCTATATACTATTTTCACTAGGAGGACACAGTCCTGCAAGGAAGGGCAGTTTTCCAGAGCAGGTTCAGGAGAAACACTGATAATTAGTCTTTGAAAAAAGATCATAAAAAGAAGACTGGCCCAAGTTAAGTTGAACTATTTTGGGCACAAAGCCATAGCATGTTCCTTTCCCAGGCCTGAGTTGAAAATAAATGGGACATTGTGGTATCCCTGGCAGAAATATTATTTTAAAAATTTCTGCACACTGTATAAATCCTGTTGGCAGAGAGGGTCATATGTGCAGTTATGTAATGGTGGCATCTTTATAAAAAGAGTTATATGGGTATAACACTATATAGTCAGAATGGTTTGATTTTCATTTTAAAGGAAACTCTAAAGCCATAGGGTAAACTGCTGCAGATCTAGAAAATGGGAATGCACAGACATCCTTTTATCCCATAATTAAGAAAACACTGAAGTTAGTGGATCTAAGTGCCAAACTGAACCCCAGTTGGCTAAATTTCCTCTGGAATCTTCCTTGGAGTTCAGGGATGGTGCTTTGTAAACTTGTTGAAAATGTAGACCCTTCTCATATCTTCTCTAACTTTCAGCTATAGCTACATGATAGTGACAGATTGAGAAGGCCCTCAGGTAATATAAAGAAGTTCTATTTCAAGAACCATTAATAATGCTTTTTGAAAATCTGGGCTTCTTTGAAATAGATGAAAATTAAAATTTTTATTTAACAAGCACCTACATTGTGCCAGTCATTCTTGTAAGTACTTTATGAATTTTAAGTCATTTGCTCTTTACAACAACTCTAGATTTTCCCATTTTACATATGGGACTGAGAAAATAATCAGTTTTCTTAAAAGTTTTTCACAAATGTTTGAGTTAGAATTCACACCCGGGCATTCTGGCTCCAGAATCTAAGAGTTCTTAACTATTTTGCTATGCACACAGTTTTTACCATTTGCCCATCAATTCTGCATCAGGTGGCTAGGAGGCTTTAGAGCTATTGTGTACCAAGCAGAACAGGTACTTCCTTTCACTCTAGTTATGTGAATAAATTGAGTGACCTGTTGAGAATGAAAATTATATCTTATTAGATATTGCTCCAAATCCTCAGCAAATACTTTAGCAGGTCTAGTGTTCCCTTTCTTGCGATGTTTCTTTGATTTCAGGTAAAATCAAATGCCAAGTTGGATAAGTGATTCAATACTCCTGTAAAGATTTGTATTCTGGATTCAAACATATTTCATTTTCAGGTGAGAGAGAACAGATTTGATGGAATGGGGAAGCATAAGAAGAAGTAGGTAATTTGGAAGAGTGTATTTCAAACTATTTTAGTAGCTGGAAAGAATGGGATGATGCCGATACATTGAAAATGCAAGTTATAAGCTGAGTTGTAGTTGGTCTAGTATTCTAGGTCCATACAGGATAGGACCTTCCTCCTGATCCCTGCTTTCTAAGCAGGAGGTAAAACAACACTGCACTGACACTGGCAACAGGCTGCAGTTAGGTCATAAGAATGAAACATCTGTTTGGGACTTTGTGGTTGATGGCTGATATAACACATAATCACTTTATTTTTAGATCATCCTAGATTTCCTCACATTCCAAACTGTTCTGAACAAAGATTTCTTAAACATGGTAATGCCTGTACCAATTCACACATGTTTTGTATAGTTCATATGATCCTTCTTTTTTTCATGACATTTTGTATCATTCACGTTGGAAATGACTGTTTCATAGGAAATTAAGGATGTCCACTTTCCCAGACATTTTCCAAATGTTTCGCAGTCACTAATGAGTGGACTTGCTAATTCTGTGAGTTAGTTCAGGGTCATTAGTGAGGAGCTTAGAAGTTACAAAGAGCCTCAGTGAAAGAACAGCATTCACTTCAGAGCAGCAATGTGGACCTTCAGCCTGTATGTAAAACAAAAGCTTTTGAATTTATGCTACTATTGTAATAATGCAAAAAGGCATTTGGGTTTTCTGATGTTATATAAATTTCCAAAATATGATAATTGAAATCTTCACTATATGCATACCATTTCTTTGTAACACAGAAGAAACAAAACTTCTTCAACTGGTTCACCCACATTAAAACTAGTGTCAGGAGCCAAAATTGGTTTGGCTTAGTGGATAGAGTGTCAGCCTGCAGACTGAGGGGTCCCAGGTTCGATTCCAGTCAAGGGCATGTACCTTGGTTGCGGCACATCCCCTGTGGGGGGTGTGCAGGAGGCAGCTGGTCAATGTTTCTCTCTCATTGATGTTTCTGGCTCTCTGTCTCTCTCCCTTCCTCTCTGTAAAACATTAATAAAATATATTTTTTAAAAACACACACACACACACACACACACACACACGCAAAAACTAGTGTCAGGAGAGAGTCACTTTCACACTGGAGAAATTCTAGATATTCAAGAAACTGAGTTAAGAAAGCAGACGTGATCTTTAGAGAAAAAGAGGAATAAACCTCAGATTCTCTGTGTAAAGTTTAAGAAGTAAGCATCTTATGAAGATAAGCTAGTCATTCAGTAAAACACAGAAACACTGGAGGCAAGGTCAGGGGAGTTTCCAGAGTCCATTTCCCCATGATTACCTTTTTGCTCAAGGATTGTGACACCCATGAGTCACAGCTCTGTTGTCTATCTTTTACTAGCTGACATTGTGTAACCTTCTCTAGGCAAGTTCTCATGACTGTTAATCCATTCTCCTCTTCTTCTTCTAAGGATCACATTTTTGTAACAGCTGAGCACAGGTGAGAAATGCCAGCCTACTGGACCGAAGGTAATCATCCAGAAGGAAAGTAGTAAATAAATTCTTGTTTCTAGAAATGCTGTTTTGAGCATTGTGGAGGAAATCACTCTGGCTGGGTAAATGAGACTTTTTACATCTCACTTTTGATATCTGTGACCAACTGGATGCTGCCCAAACCGATAGTCTGGGGCTTATCATGGTTTCAATGACTTTGACAGTCTTATTTCTGTCTTAAAAACTATGTATTTTTGAAATGACAAGTACATATAACCTTTTATTTAGTTTTATTTAAGGGCTTCACTTATACTCTTGGTCATGGAGGTGAAAGCCTAGATTTCTTCAACTTTAAACTCCACCTTGTATGATATCACCTGATTGCTCATCCCAAAATTTTGTATTCATTATCTAGATCCCTGGTCAAAATATTTAATGACTACACTTAACTTATAAAACAATGTATATACTCCGACCTTTAATGATAAAAGTTCCATACCTTGTAAGTAACATGATGACCTAGCACTTATCAATGCAAATGCTTTTGTCTGCCTAAAAATCAGTCTATTTATAGTTATCATTTATTTATTTATTTATGTAACAGGCAGTTATTAATATCTACTGTGTTCCAGGCATATTTCAAGAATTTAGGATTATGTCTCTGAACAACTTAGATGAAGTTCGTGACCTTAAGGAGTTTGTACTCTAGTGAAGAAAGACAGGCAGTAAACAAGCAAATAAATATTTAATGAAACAGGTGGTGATAAGGGCTAGATATAGAAGCCTAGGAGGCATTTTACATTGGGGGAAGAGGGGGGTAAGACATTGAAGTCTTGATGAGGTGACACTTGAGCAAAGACTAGAGGGAAGAGAGGTTGCAGGTCCTTGGTAGATAGGTGAAGAGCTTTCCAAGCCAGGGAAATAGCACACACTAAGGCCTTACAGTAGGAATGTGCTGCTTGTATTAAAAACAAGGAGACCAGTGTGGCTGGGATAACCAAGAAGGAAGTGATAGGAGATAAGCAAGGAAATAATGAGAGGGCAAGTTCAGGTGAGACCCATTAAGCCATTATAAAGAACTTGGCTTTTCTGATGAGAGAGATAGAAAGTCATGGAATGGTCTGATGGTCTAAGCCTTAAGAAAATATAATTCACCTACAAAGATATAAAATAAGAGTTAAATTAGATTCTAAGGGGAACACTTTGGTTTGGTGTGAGAGTAGCCTATGAGAGAGTTAAAGGTAAAGGGAATGAGATCGATTATGAGGTTATTATCATCATCTCAGTGAGGGAATGGTAATTTAGCCTAGGATGGTGGCAGATAGGGCTAAGAAGAAATGGTCAGGTTCTGTCTAGATATATTTTAAAGAAGAGTGGGAAGGATTACTAATTAATTAGATGCAGAATAAGAGAAAAATAGAAATTAGACATTACTCTAAGATTTTTGGTATAAGCAACTGAAATGATAGAATTTTCATTGAATTATATGGGGAACGATTTTTAGAGGTAGGAACTAAGAAAACAGAAGTTCAACTTGGGACATATTTTGTATAGATTTGGCATGCTATTTTATACAGAAATAAGGATTTTGAATAAGTAATTGGGTATCTAAGCCAGAAGAGTTGGAGATAAAAATTAGAAAGTCATCAGTATACAAATGGTATTTAAATCAATGGAACTTAAGAGTATGAGTGTATATAAAGTAAAAAAAAGGCAAGTCTGAAGGTTGAGACTTTGGAGGTCAGAAAGAGAAAGAGGAAGCAGAAAAGATGACAGAAAAGGAGAAACCAGTGAGGAAGCCATGTCAATTGCTTCCTACTTGCCTTAGTGCATGTCAGTCTCTCTACCAGAAATGCCTAGAAATGCCCTCCATTTATTCACATCCTTCCCACTCTTCACAGTCAGCCACTTAATTCTGTGTTGTATGCGACTTCTCTTGTCTTGTTTTTTATCTGACAATTTAACTCTTATTCTATCTTTTTCTAGGTGAATTATATTTTCTTAATCAATCAATATACCTTTTCATCCCATTGCTGTCCTTTGTTTCAATTTTGTTAGTTGTTTCCTCTCTGAGTGTGTCTAGGCAGATCAATCCTTCTGTCACTTGCCAGTCATTCCAGACCCCAAATGTCAATACACATGAACATTATTGGTAGCATTAGCCTAATAACAGATGACCAAAGGTACTAGAGGTATCTGGGGTCTGGGATCCAATTCTGAGGTGGCCCAGCACCTGGAGATTTGTATTTGTGGCCATCATTCTACAGCACAAATGTGATAGCATGTAGGATTATCAATCAAATCAAACCAATAGATAGGTGTGTTCAGTAAATTACAACCCAAGGAAGTAGACAGTTATGGAAAATTATTCTTGCCTTCAAAGAGTTCACTCTTTAAAGCAAGCAAATAAACAGGAAAAAAGGCAACAATTAAAAAAAAAGAGTTTAGGAGAACAGTAGAGACTAAGTTTTAAAATTGGAGTTATTAGTTTCAAGATATTATTTCTAAATGGCATAAAGCTAAATACATTGTTCAATCATATCATTAATGATACTTAAGTGTCTAGTAACAAGGATAACGAAACATGACATCTTGTCTATCAACATAAAAGATACCCCCCTGAGCCAGGCCTGGTCTAGCATAAGGCCAGCTCAGAGTCGGTAGGAGGGAAACACATGTGGGATGCATTGAAAACTCTGATTGCCACTGTGTGAAAATAAGGAGAATGAGGGTGACCCTCAGCTGATCAAGCACACTCTCTGCAGGCAAGGGGCAGTCTGGATATGGCAACATCTGCAGACCTGCTTCCCTTCTCTCCCCAGAGATGTGCCATCATTCTATGGAGTTTAATTTGGGTTTAAACTAATAACCTTGTTCTTTTATACAACAATTTATCATGCAACATCAAAACGATGCTTTCCCCAAGATTGTCACTGTAGAGAGCAGAATCATTTTGAATCTGTGTTTGTGATAACTGAAAGTTACTTGACATGTACTAATCAGAGGACATAGGCTAACAGAACTTGGGAGTGAATTTGATGCTCTTTAATTGATTTCCTTGGTGTTGCTACATAATGAAGGGTGAATGGGAAGCAAGATGATATGGGCTCATATCATTCAGACTAGCCAGGGTGGACAGAATAAATTTAATAGTGATAGATTGAGCCTTTAGATAGCAAAAGACAAGGCTTGTTTGTTTGGCTTAAAGTCACTGAATGAAATGCTTTCTTTTATCAACATTCAGCTTGAAATTATCTAGATTTCTTTTTTGACAAAAATTTTTAAAAAATCAAATAATATTGCTGTGTGTAGCTAATGTTGCCTCATAGTTAGTCCAATGTTAGTAAATCACAAACAAAGCAGATAGAGATTAATTGAGAAATGAAAGCAAAATTTCCTTTTTAAATATGGTTGTGCAGGTTGCAATATTGATAGATATGCCTGTATATGAGAAAAATAACAGAGATAATAGACTATAAAGTATTTCTGCAAAACCAGATTTTAGAAAATATTATCAAAACCTTAAGGCTTATAGTTCTCATTTACAGTAAAAAACTATTTAAATCTGCTGCTGTAACTTTTATTACATGAAATTATAAACTGATTCTGAAACCAGTTACATTTTACTTAAGTGTATTAAATTGTTTACATTTTTATTTTATTCATTGGGTTAATACAATCTGTAAATATTTGTGATTTATTTAAATAGAGTCATCAAATTTAGGATGCTTTTGAGTTAGTGAAAACCAAAAAAGCAGGCTGGTTTTAAAAGTGTTAACACTCTTAATTGTTTAATCTTTCTTTCTCTTGTTTATGAGAGCTATACACCAGATAAATTGCCTTGCTTACTGGTAATGCCTTATTTTGGTTTCTTTTCTTGAAAAAATTTTAAAAATTTAAATAAGTCTTTGTCTTAAAAGAACATGTCATCAGTCACAATAATGCTATCACTTCTGAAAATATTTTCATTTTCTGACATGCACTGAGGTGCCATAAAGTAGTGTTGACAACTCCATCTTTAGCATTCCACAAATCTTATGGAGATATATCATCAGAAAACCACACAGTCTATATCCGGACTTTGACAAAACTGAAACATGGCCTGCCAGCCACAGATAAGGTTTTGAAATGTTAGTCACTGAAAAGGTGATAACAGAAACAAGGATCAAATGAATGTACACCTTCACCTTTGGACGCCTGTGGTTTTGAGCCATGCCACTTTGGTAAAAGATATTGCCATTGGCCTCTTGGCAAAGTCAGTGGATATACAGAGTATGATTTAACATGAAAACACACTATGGACATGGTGTTAGATGTGATGTAGGGAGGTTGCTGGAATTAAGAGGTGCTGTGAAGCAGTAACATAGCATCTCTAACAAATTGAAGAAGGAGGGCTCAGAATTGGAGCAGCTTGCCACAGAGTTCGAAAGATCAAAGAAAATGCTACCTTGTGGCTAAGAATCGTGGCTCAAATGGAAACTATGAAGCATTTCTGAACAAGTGGGATCTTTCCTTCTTCTCCTTCTTTCCCTCCTCCTCCTCTTTCTTTATTTTTGCTTTTTAAACCTCAAGTGTTTTGAGATTTCAGGCTGTCTTCAATTTTATATGGAAAATTTCAATAGATAGGAGGCGACAAAAACTCATTACACTGGACCTAGACATGAAATATTAACCCAAATGATTTTTTAAAAGACTCTTTTAAAAAATATATAACCAGAATGACTACGCATACTACCTTTAGGACAGAATTTATAATCATTTACTTCTTAATGGTTCCGCCCCCGTGCCATCCATTTTCAAACAAAGCTGAGTTTATGGCCGTCATACAAGATTACATTCCCGTGCAGTTGCAGTATTTCTTCTATAATGATTTATTTAAAAGGGCTTCACCATGATAGCTCTCCAACTTTGTTCCTTCCTGTATATCACTGTTCAGGGTCAAAAGCTGGGAAAAGGGCTGGTCCCTAAGGCCTAACATATTTCACCAGTGGAGACTCTGGCTTTTCACTTCTCCTTCTCTCCTCATCACTTTATGCTTAAGGAAGAACAGATGTGGAAACGTTTAGAAAAAGACTAATTGAATTTCACATAACACAATTTAGCATTGTTTGAGGAAGTACCTAAATCAACAGCACATTTTCCAAAGTCCCGGCCTCGCCTAATTAGAACACCAAACGTGTGACTAATTGGCCACACTTCCACCAAAGGCTCTGCTGCAGATGAGCTGTCGCCCACTCCCCTGGCCCCAGCTGAGGCCGGTGGTTTGGCTGTGAGGGAAGGTTGCTCTAAATGAGCTGGACTGAGCATAATGGGGGAAACTTCGTGATGGTTGGCGAACAAATCCATGTGAAGCAGGAGACAAACTGGAATGTTTACGCGGTGGCAGCACCCGGAGAATTACCAGGAGATTACCAGGACATAAATTAAGAGATACTTGGGGCTCCCTAATAGGGACAGTGAATAGTCTGCTCTTTATCATTTGGCTTCATGGTCTTAGAACTTGACATCTAATTAAAATAAAATCTGATATCATCAGCGAAGGCTCCATTTAACACAACTCTTTACCACTGGCAAATCTGTTTTTTGCATGCAACAGGTTTTCTTTCTTGCTCATTTTATTTCCTAATGGTGTGCAGGAGAATGGGTGGGAAAGAAAGACATAATTAGAACAAAGGAAACGATGATGCTAAGTTTGGTTATATGGCAAAACCCTGAGATTTTTGCTCTAGGAAATCTCTTCCCCTGACTCTCTCCTCCTAGGTATAAAACCCACAGAGCTAGAAGTGACTTTAAAAATCACAGAGTGCAACTTTCACATTTTATAGATGAGGCCCAGAGAGCTAATTTGCCTAGGGCCACGCATCTATTGGACTAGAAATCAAATCTTCTGTCACCCACTTCTAATGCCATTTCTCTTTCATGCTCTAGCTGCTAGTGCACGGGTTCAAAGTTACATGCTGATTGGAGTATTGCTCCATCCCAGTAATTTAAATAACAAAACCCATTGGGTAATACATTTTCTAGAGAAAATTTTATGATATTTTAATTTGTTAGCTTAGATCCTGATTTCTGGGTAAATGGCAAGATGAAAATCTGACCATTTATCTTAATTGAATCTTTTTCTGTATGCCTAGAAATGATACAGAATTCATCTTTCTTTAACAGGAACGTTTTTTTCTGAAAGGACAGGCTCAAGCTAAATAAAAATGCTATTCATACTGATTGTGTCTTTTAAATCTGTATTTTATGCTCATTTAAAATCTGGCTTTAAATTATAAAACGTGTTTAGAAAAATCAGTGTTCCATTGAGGTTCACTCATTATCAATATGTAGTATGTTGGGAGAAAGTTTAGACTTTCTTCTTGCCACACAGATTATGATTTTTATACTTCTTCAGAATTTGTTGGTGTAAGGTCAGGGGACAAAAATTAATATAGCACCTTCATAAGGAAATTATGATTATTAAAGAAAACAAACAGTTCTGTGACATCCGCTATTTAGAATAATCCTTGCTCCTATGTTTCTCCATGAATAAAGACGTACTATAGCTGAATAGAATTATTTAGAAGTGATCTCCAACTTTCAAATGCTAATAAAAGCACATTGATAGAACTCTTCTTTCTTAAGTCTTAAAGTTTTAGAAGACTGGAAATGAGGTTAATAAGAGAAATCAAGAGCAGACGTTAACAAAACATTTAATGCATTAACAGTCTTGAAAATTTCTTATTGGTAAACAGAATGGTTCAGATGGAAGAAGCTGTCCTGGAATTTTTATTTCATTTTTTTCTTCATAAGAGTATGTACAGAGAGTGATCGTGACACTGATGGGCTACTGAGGGACTGGCCAGATAAGAAAATCAGGTATGGGTGTATTGATTCTCTAATAATAAAAAGGGGTTGAGAATAGAATAATCAACTGTGTGAGTTGGTCAAATAAGAAGAGAATGTACCATTTACAAGGAATCAGCCTTGGGAAAGTTCCTTCAACTCCATTTGCCTCAGACTTTAAGCACAAATGAACAAATGGACTGTGGCATGATTGTGTGTCAGCATGGTGGGGTTTGGCCATTCCTCTTCTTCCCCCTGTGTTCACCACAGCAAATGGACTGTTGGGTGGTCAGGATTTGTCATGAAGATAGACGGCCACTGGGAAACAGCCCTGATGGGTCCTCCGGGCTGTGATCCAATACTTTGCTTCATGTAGAAGAGTGTTCCATGTCATTAATATAACATGGTGCCTATAAAATTTCTCTCTCTCTTTTAAATTACCTCATTGAGATAACCTGGGAAGACCTAAAAGTTAGAAAAGGATTTTAACTTCTTAAGAAGAAAGACTGCTTAAATGCAGGCATTTACTGATACATTTCTCCATCAAGCAGAAGTGATCAGAAACTATCTTTCATGTTGATTAAGTGGGTTGATTTTAAAATCATTTGTAGGCAATAAAGAAGCTATCCTTTATATTTAGTAACCAATCCAGTACATTTTAAAGAAATAAAATAAGCCTTTTAACTTAATCAACCTGAAGTATACAGATCAAATAATATCATGTAGACCCTTCATATTTTGAATGGATTATCTGTTTGTATAATGAGCTGAAGTGATACTAATGGACCAAACTTGTAGATATACTAAAACACTTTTCTACAGGGAATAGGGCAATGGAACACCAAATAATCAGAAGAAAATGGAGGGGAAATCTAGATATTCTTTCTGTACGATATAGTACACCTGGACTTCTTTTTCTTCAAATCTGTTTTCTCTCTCATCTTCTTTAACCTTATCCAATTTTGTGTCTTTTCTTGTACTTCCTTATTCTTTTCAAGGAATGTATCTTTGTTAGAATAACGAGAAAAGACATATCGTAGTTATGCACTAATAGAAAAACATTTCTCATTGTTTCCTTTGAATTGACACATCAAAAATATATGTCTTCTGAAAGTTTTATATCAAAGTAAAGTATTTTTAATTAAAGCTTGGGTCTCCTCTGAACTAGGAAGACTAGACCAGACCAAGGACTGCCACATCATTTTTCTCCTCATTATCACCTCGTTAAGATCCCAGAACATGCCTCAGAGGCAGGGGGTTACTTAACAAGGTGATAATGAGGAGAAAATGTCTCCAGCCTATTTGGGGCACAGCCCATGCCAGGTTAGATGATGGCAGACCAGGTTGGACTAGAGCAGAACACACTTTAGTTATGAATATGTTATTCTCTGAATGGGTAGGACTATTTTAAGGTATATTGTGTTTCCTTTCTATTGCTATTGTAAGTTAAATGAAAAAGGAAAAGGAGACTTGGGCTTAAGATTTGGGGTTTTCATTCAACTGTTAAGCCTTAGTAATACAAATATTGACACATAGCCAGGCATTGCCATCTAGCTAAAAGACTAAATTCCCCAGTGTTTCAAGAATCTAGAGGTACTACGTGACTACATTTTGGCCAATGGTATTTAAATGATGCTGTATTGAAATCTAACCCAAGTGAACATCCTTTCATTTTCAATTCTTAGCTGTCACCCAAGACAGAATACCTGGGAGCAATGGTGTGATGGCACCAGCTCATACCAGCTTGCGCAATCCATTTTTCAAATATTTAGAATTTTGTAAGCCAGTTGATAAACAAGACTATCATTAAAATTTAAACTCTATAAAATTATAATTTAATAAATTATGCTAAAACCAAAAGTCATACATACTTGAAAATCACCATTTCTTAGTGGTTTTACTGTTTTCTATGCTAGAGTTTATATTGTACCTGAATGTTGGGAATACTAGGGGTGTCACTATGCATTTCTTCCCAACTTCCTGAGTAGTAACATGACACAGGTAATTTGGAATTAGCCATAGTGGGAACATTTATTTTAGTTTTATATGTACAACACAGTGAAAAGCATTTATGTAACTTAAAAAGTGATATTGTCCCAATCTGACATCATACATAGTTATTACAATACTAGGGGCCTAGTGCACAAATTCATGCATCTTGAAAGGAATTGTGGGCCATGAGGCTGAGGTGGGCACAGGGGTTGGTCTTGGCCCCTCTTCCACACCCCAGCCCAGCCCCTCCTGCCACAGCCCTTAGTCCCCTGTCTGCAGGCAGTTCCCATGCACTGACTGCACTGCCCTATTCATACCTGCTGACAACGTGGAGCAATTGGGGATGGCATCAGCAGCGGATGGGAGTGAGGCCAGTGCTGTCAGTGGCTGCAAGTGGTGGCTGCTGCCCGATCACCTCTCAGGAGCTGGGAGATGGGATGGTAAAGCCCTCAGGGACAATCAGGACCAGCAGCTGCCGCTCACACTCACTGACAGTACTGAGCGCTGGGAGCCGGCAGCAGGTGTGAGCAGGGCTGGTGCTGGCAGTGAGTGTGAGTGGTGGCTCCAGTGCTGGCAGTAGGTGCAAGCAGGGCCATTGCTGGCAGCTGTGTGAGAGCCGGCTGCTGCCCTGATTGCCCCTCAGGAGCAGGAGGAGGTAGAGAAGCCCTGAGTGGTGACCGGGGCCAGCAGCCACTACTCATACGATGCTGATGGTGCTGAGTGATTGGGGCCAGCTTCAGGCATCAGCAGCAGGTGCAAGTGGGGTCAGCACCAGCATCAGGTGTGAGCACCAGGTGGGACCACAGCACATGTGAGCAAAGAATTTTCAGTATCCAACAGGGGCTTGCCCCAATGACAGTGACTGGCACCCCACCTTGGTCTGGCACCCCTGCTCATCTGCTCCACCATCCCACTGCAGCTGATGCCCATCATGTTCCATACTCTGCCCCACCTCTTCTGCTTCCACTCCCCCACCTCCTCTGCCCAAGCTCCCCTGCCTCTTCTGCTCTGGCTCCCGTGGCAACCCACCTCCTCTACTCCGGCTCCCCTGCCTCCTCCACTCTGGCTCCACAGCGCAGTTACTGCTTTCTCCCAATGGCTCCCTCGGTGGTGTCAGCGCTGTTTCCTGAGCTCTCAGGACCCCCCTCCTGCCCAGACTTGCCAAGAAACAGGCTGTTTTGGAGACAACTTTTATTGTACTTGCTGAGGTGACAAAGCAAGTGTTCCACCAGGCTGCTCAAGCTGCCTGCTACCCACCTTCCCCGTCCCCCCCGGACTGGAGGATTCCAGTGGGGCTGAGAGGATTGGACACTGCCATCTTTGTGATGGATTGATGGTCAATTTGCATATTGTCCTTTTATTAGATAGGATGGGTTTATTAGTCATTTGTATATCTTCTTTGAAGAAAAGGAAGAAGCCCAACTTCAGTTATTATGCATGTAAATTTCTAATAGGCAGCAACATTTGTTGCAAATAATATTTTCCATTGAATTCTTCAGGCATCTTTTTAGAAAATTAATTGACCATAAATGTAAGAATTGGTTTTGGATCCTCAAATCTACTCTGTTGATCTGTATGTCTGTTTTTATGTCAGAACGACTCTGTCTTGGTTACTGAGGCTCTGGAAATTGGAAAGTGAGTACTTCAACTGGTCTTTTTAAAAAATGTTTTGATATTCTGTTGTTGTTTTTTTTGCATTTCCTTATGAATTTTAGAATCAGCTTGTCAACTTATGCAAAATGCCAGCTTGGATTTTGATAGATATTGTTTAAATTTAGAGGTCAATTTAGAGAGTAATGTTATCTTAATATTAAATCTTATGATCCATGAACATGGAATGTATTATCACTTATTTAAGTCCTCTTTAAATTATTTTAATGATGATTTATATATTTTTTTAAATATAAAAACTAGAGGCCCAGTGCATGAAATTCATGTTTAGTGGGGGGCAGGGGGAGTCACTTCAGCCTGGCCTGCACCCTCTTGCAATCCAGGACCCCTCAGGGGATGTCTGACTGCTGGTTTAGGCCCAATCCCGCAGAATATCCCTCTTGCAATCTGGGACTGCTAGCTCCTAACCACTGCCTGCCTGCCTGATGTCCCCTAACTGCTTGCCTGCCTTCCTGATCACTCCTAACCACCACTACTGCAGCTTTGCCCAGAAGGACATCCAAAATGAAGTCCGGGAGGTCATTCGGCTGTTCACTCTAATTAGCATACTATGGTTTTATTATCATATATCTTGTGCTTTTATTGTTAAATTTATTCCTAAGTATTTTATTATTTTTAATGCTATTATAAATGTAACTAGAGGCCCAGTGCATGAAATTCATACATGGGGGGGGGGGTCCCACAACCCAGCATGCACCCTCTCCAATCCGGGATCCCTCTCACAATCTGGGACTGCTGAGTCCTAACCACTCACCTGCCTACCTGCCTGATTGCCCCTAACAACCTCGGCCTACCAACCTGATCACCCTTAACTGCCCCTCCTTCCAGCCTGATCTCCCCTAACTGCACCCTTCTAGCCTGGTTGTCCCTAACTGCCCTCCCCTGCTGACCTGGTCACCCCCAATTGCCTCTCCTGCTGGCCTGATCACTCCTCACTGCCCCCCTCACTAGCCTAGTTGTCACTACTGCCTCCTCCTGCTAGCCTGGTCGCCCCATGCAGCCTGATTGTCTCCTACTGCCCCTCACTGCCACCCCTGCTGGCCTGGTCACCCCATGCAGCTTGCTATTTGGTGGTTTGGTTACCCCCAATGGCTCCCCCCGCTGGCCTGGTTGTCCCATGCAGCCTGCTTTTTGGTTGTTGCAATTTGCATATTCCTCTATTATTAGTATAGAATGCTTTCTTAAATTCATTTTTTGATTGTTTATTGTAGCATATAGAAGTACAATGGATATTTCCGTTTTGATTTTGTATCCTTCAACCTTGCTAAACTTGTTTAGTATGGCTTTTTCAGTAGATGTCTTAAGCTTTTCCAGATACAAGATTATATCACCTAAGAATAAAGATAGTTTAACATATATATTTTTTAATTTTATTTTTTATTTATTTTTAGAGAGAAAGAGAGAAAGGTAAGAGGTAAGAGAGAAACATCCATGGGTTTCCTCCTGCACATGCCCTGACTTGGGATCAAACCCAGAACCTGGATATGTACCCCAACCAGGAATCAAACGCACCATCGTTTGGTGTATGGGGCAATGCTCCAACTAACTGAGCAACACTTGCTAGGGCAATAGATTTACATCTTCTTTTCCAATCTAGATGACTTTTTTTTCTTTTTTCTTTTCCTTACCTAATTCCCCTGACTGGAGCCTTCAATACAAAGCTGAATAGATGTGAGAGCAGATATGCTTGTTTTATTCCTTATGTAATGGGAAATCATTCAATCTTCCACTATTATGCACTATATAAATGTGGGCATTTCATAGATGCCCTTTATCAATTTGAGGACAATCCCTTACATGTCTTGTTTGTTGACTGTTATTTATTTGTTTTTTGTTTTTTTTTATTTTGGAAGGGTACTAGATTTTGTCAAATGCTTTTTCTGTATCTATTAAGATGATTTATTGTTTTGTCCATTCCATTATTATGGCATATTACATTAATTAATCTTAATATTAAATCAATTTTGCACTCATGGAACATGTTGCTGGAATCAGTTTGCCAATATTTTGTTGAAGATTTTTTATTTTACTCATAAGGGATATTGGACTATTGTGTTCTTTTTGTTATATCTTTGGTTTGGGGATCAGGTTAATACTAGCCTTGCAGATGTATGGGGAAGTGTTTATTCTCTTCTATTTATTTTGGAAGAGTTGTATTCATTCCTTCTTAAATGTTTTTTAGAATTCACCTCTGAAGCCATCTGCATCTAGGCTTTTCTTTGTTAGGAAGTTGAAATTACTTACTCAATGTTTCTACTGTTATAGATCTATTCAGATGTCTGTTTCATCGTGAGTCAGTTTCAGCTATTTGTGTTTTTTCTAATTGTCAATTTCATCTAGGATATCTAATTCATTGCATATATTTTTTCTTATAGTATTCCCTTTTATTTCTGGAAGGTTGGTAGTGATGTCCTTTTTCATTCTTAAATTTAGTAATTTAATATTTTCTATTTCTTTTTGTCAATCTAGCTAAAGCATCTCAATTTTGTTGATCTTTTAAAGAATCAACCTTTGATGAGCTTGCTTTTCTATACAGTTTTTCATTTATTTCTGGCATTAACTTTATGATTTTCTTTCTTATTTGGGTTTATTTTACTCTTCTTCTTTTTTTTAATACATTTTATTGATTTTGTACTGAGGAAGGGAGAGAGATAGAGAGTTAAAAACATTGATGAGAGAGAAACATCAGTCAGCTGCCTCTTGCACACCCCCCACTGGGGATTTGCCTGCAACCAAGGTACATGCCCTTAACCGGAATCGAACCTGGGACCTTTCAGTCCCCAAGCCGACGCTTTATGCATTGAGCCAAACTGGTCTCGGCCTTTTTTGGTTTTATAAGATGGAAGGTAAAGTTACTTACTTGAGACCTTATTTTTTTAATATAGGCACTTACCTATAATTTCCCCTCTGAGAATTGTTTTCACTATACCCCATAAGTTTTGGTATATTGTGTGTTTGTTTTAAGTTACCTCAAAATATTCCAAAATTTATCTTGTGATTTCTTTTTTGAGCCATGGGTTGTTAAGGAGTATGTTGTTTAATTTACATATTTTTGTGAATTTCTGTTATTGATTTCTAATTTCACTTATTGTAAGTGGAGAACATATGTTCTATAGCTTCCACACTCCTAAATTTACTGAGGCTTTTTAAGAGTCTAACATATGTACTATCCTGAAAAATGTTTTACATATACTTGAAAAAGATATGTGGTCTGCTACTATTAGATGGAGTGGCCTATATCTGTTAGGTCTCAATGGTTTATAGTGTTCAACCCCTTTATTTCCTTGTTGATATTCTGCCTATTTGTTTTCCATTATTGAAAGTGAGGTAGTGAAGCTTCTAACTATTTAAGAATTGTTTATTTCTCTTTTAACTGTCAGTTTTTGTCTCATGTATTTTGGGTCTTTTTGTTATTGCATACATTTTATCATTTTTAAATTTTCCTAATGGAGTGATTCTTTTGCAATTATGAAATGTCACTTTATATATCTAGTAGCATTTTTTATTGTTTCTTTTAAAGACAATTTTTTTTGGGGGGGGGATATCAGATAGCCACTCCAGCTCTTATATCTTTATTGTTTACATATTGTATC